>NW_004524899.1:496579-520135 GCF_000260255.1 Octodon degus
AGCTCAAGGGCCTGAGTTCACTCCCTGGTTCCACCAAAAAAACAAAAACAAACAAACAAAAGAAATTCAGGAGTGCACACTGAGATAGCGATTGAGACTGGGCATAGTGGCATGCACCTGTAATCCCAGCTCTGGGGAGGCTATAAACAGGCAGATCACTATGAATCCAATCTAGTAGTGAGATCCTGAACACTCTGTGGACCCTTCCCTAAAAAAAAAAAATGCAGTTGAACAGTAAGTTATGGAGTGCCGTTCTTGGTAAATTTTAACTGGTTTGAAGCAAATTCAGTATCACAAATGATTCCCATGATGTTATCTTAAACTACAGTTATTTTCTTATTAATATTTTTTCCAGTTTTCTAATAAGTGGCTACTATATAAAAATAATAGGATGTAGTATATTTTGAAAATAAGTGTTCTTGTTTTTGAATGGTTTGAGTGTGGAAAGCCATTTGGGTGGTAACAGGTCAGGGCTGCAGTTGGGGCTTTATCATCACAGTCTTCTCTTTGCATTTAAGAAATGGAAAAGGAAGCCTATAGAGTCAGATTTGATAGATTTTCCTAGGAAGATCCTGAAAACACAGGCATATAGTAAAGGCTAAAAAGCTAGAAGCTTGACACTAGGGATTTATGGCAGAAGAGAAGCATAGCCAAATTCTCAGTCTCCCTCTTTGTGTTCTCACCTCTCATTCATTGAGTATGAGTTGCATACTCATCATGAGTAAGCAGAGGGGTACAGCTGTGTGCAAGAGATGATGGGGTTCTTGCCCCCAGGAAGCTTATCTTTTAGTTAGGAATGCCAGGCATAACATAAATAGCTACCAAGAAGTCTTTAAAATTGCAAAAATATTAAGTACCCAGAGAGAAGCACCTGTGACTTTGAGGGCATTTGATGGGAGGCTTGACCTAGTCTGGTTAGTCAGGAATGTACCTTGGCCCCTGACTGGGGACTGAACCCTGAGCCTTGTACATATTAAATGGCTGCTGTACTGGTAAGCCTGAGTCTCAAGGTGTTCTTAATGAAATTACAGTGGCTCTGAAGTTTGAAAGGTAAGCAGTGGGCAGGTAGAATGCCAGTGGAACTGGCAGTATGAAGGCCCAGAGGCCTTTAACAAGGAACATGATGAATGAGAACAGAAATGAGCCAGAGAGGGAGAGATTGTGCATGGGGGTTGGTTGGCACACGGGGCAGAGGGATAGAACCACAGTGCGATTGTCCAGTTAACAAAGACAGGACTCTTGATGCCTTGAATATCACATATTGATTGCCTGTTGCCTTTGTTCTCTTCTGTCAGTAGCCTTGGCAATCTGGAGATATACTTTTATTTGGGGAGGCTGGAGGGCCTGCATGGTGATTCCCAGTAGGGTCAATAGATATTGCACATCACAGGTAGAAATTTGGATAGACCACATGCTGTCTTCGTGTAATGTGACCCTTCTTTAAAAAATTTTTTTTTCATTTTTTAAAAAAATTTTTGGGGGTGGGATACAGGGTCTCACTACACAGCTCAGACTCAGTCATCCTCCTGTGCTGGGATTATAGGCTTGCATCGGGCCGGGGAGATAGCTCGGTAGAGTAAGTGCTTGCCTGGCAAGTGCAAGGGCCTGAGTTCAATCCCCAGTTCCACAAAACAAACAAACAAACAAACAAACAAACAAACAACAACAAAAAAAAAAAAACAACAAAATCCAGAAAACTAGTTTTGGGGCCAGGAAGATGGCTCAGTGAAATAAAAGCTTCCCTGGCAAGCTCAAGGGTCTGAGTTCAATCCCCAGTTCTGCCAAAAAACAAAACAAAACAAAACAAAAAAAGGCTTTCATCAACACACCCAGTTTTGGTGGCCAGTACAACATGCATACTGGGGATCGAACTTGGGTCCTTGTGCTTGCTAAGCAGGCACTTAGACCACTAAGCTATCTCCCTAGCCCTTGACTCTTCTTGTTAAGTAATTTTTAAAAAAGTTCCTGAGTAGCAATAAAAGAAGGGACTAGTTCTTTGTTTTGTTTGTAGGTCAGAGCAGATAATGTAGTTTGGAGAAAGTAAAGCATGAGTATCCAACCTTGGGGCCAGCCTGGGCCACCCTGAGTGAACAGGAATTGCCTTGGGCCACATATAAATGTATAGTTAGTGTATATCAGTAACCAAGCTTTATTTTTATATTTTTGTTGTAACTTCTTGTGGTATTAGCAATACGATATATGCAGTTTTAACAACATCATGAATAAAACTGTGATACACTTTGTACTTTGTGTGTCACCGCTATTGAAAACTATTTTTACTGGTTAAAATGTTTTACAAAATAGCACAAGTCCAAGTTTAATAATTAAGTAAGAAAATGACCCGATTGAACTGAATATGGTGGCTCATACTTGTAATCTCAGCAATCTGGGAGGCTGAGGCAGGAGAATTAAATTTGAGCCTACCTTGGGTAGTTTAGTGACTTTAGAGAGAGCCTGTCTCAAATAAAAAATAGAAAGGGCTAGGGATATGAAGGTGCTGGGTTCAGTGTCTAGTAAAAAATAAAAATAAGCAAGCAAGCAAGCTAGCTTAGATGTCTGCTTAATAACAAGAAGCGCCTGTCCTCGCAGGCGCACACACACACACACACACACAGGTGCACAGTGCTTGCGGTGCCCAGCACACACATGCATCCCATGTGACTGGCCATGAGTAGTGGGGGTGAGAGGTCGGGTTAGCACGACTGCATCAGCCCTGGGCAGTGTGCTGCCCACGCAGTCCGGGCTTGAGCATGGTGCAGTGAGGTCTGAAAATATTGCGGAAAATCACATCCGAATCTTAAAAGTTCATGGTCTTTTGTGGTTGCATTCTTAGATGCCCAGGGCCCACGGGCCGCAGATTGGCCTTTCCTGCGAGTCAGACTTAGAGACTAAGAATACTTTTTTAAAAAGTTTTTTAAAATTAATTTTAATGAGAAAGAAATAGCAATGAGATAGTTTCAAAACAGGTTAATAGGACAGTTACAATAATACATTGCATATTGTTGTCTTCATAGTAGTTCTTCACAGTCAGCAACTTCTGACAATTGCCAGCTCTGCTGATGACCCACAACTATTATGGACTATTGCATTATATTGGGATATTTTACTGAATTCAGGTACCTACAGTATTTGAACTGGCGTCAAGTATGAAAAGGTTCTTTAAAGACTTCTGCAAATACAGCTTCTGTAACAGCGATGGAACACCCATCTCTGACAAAACAAAACAAAAAAGGGGGATGTAAATGAAAGACCATTTTGTGGTGAAAAAAAAATATATATAGAAACTAAGAATACTTGCAGGCCTAGATGGACCTAAATTCATTCCTGCTATGCCTGTTAGTGTCTTTGTGCCCTTCCTCACATAGTTTAGTCATGCTTTCTGTGTTTCTTTTTCTCTTGAATTAAGCAAGCAAGACAAACATATAGCCAGAGATTTGGATGTAGAATCATGCTATAAATATTCTTTTTTGTTCATCTAGCTTTTAAAAACTCAGGCTTATTATCTTACAATTAAATATATGATGTCATTAATGAGGTAAAGTGCCAGTCTGTTAAGAATTTCTGGCTAGGTCCTAAGTGGCTTCCACCCATTCCTATTGCGACTTTCTGAAGCTGCCCACGACCTGGGCTGCACGTCCTGCTCAGTTGTGGGGACCAGGCTCTGGCCCTTTACTGTAGACCACATGTGGGTTACTCCAGTAGAAGCTCTGGGGAGCCTGTGTTATGTCCCTCCTCAGCTTGAGCAGTATGTATGTGCTTGGAGACAATGCAGATCTTTTTCTCTTTTTTAAAAAAAATTATTTATTTTATAAAGAGTACAAAATATTATTAAAGTTGTCAATTTTACAAATGATACAGAATTTCACTCAACATAATATGAATTTCATAGTATTTGTTGTAATGCATAATGTTGTATTAGTTGTTCATATTACCAGATACATGCATGCAAAATTGGAAGAAAGAAAAAAAGAAATATGTAAGAAATTAAGAAGAGAAAAAGAAAAAACAATCGAGAAAAGGAGACAAAACAAATTAAGCATTAACTGCTCCTTTTCATAGAGCAGCAGAAATGCACGGTACAGTTGTCCAAACGATTTGACAACAGAGATCTGAATGGCAAACGTGGGGGGGGGGGTGCGTGAATCAAGTGTCATGGAATGAAGGGGCTTCTCCTTTTGAGCTGACAGCATAGCAGCATGTAGGGCAGTCCCCTTTGGACAGGTCTGAACAAGCATGTTATCTCCCTTCCTGCAAAGAGGTGCAGTGAATAGAAACAGGAAAAATTAAAACCAGATGGCGCGCCTTCTGCTCACCTGATGCCAAGCTCCTCTTCTGTGCAGTCACTCGTGCTTGGGTGTTTCCTGCCTAAGGGAGCTTTAGAGCCACTTTAAGATTAGTTTTAAAATACTAGCAGTGTTACAAAATACTAGCAATGGACCTGTGATAAAAATTTCTATAATTTTGAAATTTTAGACATATCAAAAATTATATAATATAAAAGATACCCAAGTATAGATTTAACATGTTAGTGTTTTGCTATATTTGCTTCAGATTTGTTTTTTGGGGGGGATAGGTACTGTGATTGTACCCAGGGCCTTGTGCATGCCAAGCACAAACTCTTCAGTTGAGCTATATGCCCTTTCCCCCTTTCAAATCCCCTTTATTGTTTTTTAAAGCCCACTTACTCTAAATTAGCATGTCTCCTGTTTTATTTCTATTTTTCTGTATTCATATCTTTACTTCTTATTGATGTGTGAAGTTTTTTCTAAAAATGTATATTTCTCAAAGAGCCAGCTTTATTTCCCTTACTACTGTCAACTTTCCAACAACTTTTTCTCTTTTGCACTTCCTTTTATCTACTTTAGAAAAATCTGCTTCCCTTCTGTAATTCATTGATTTTAATGTTTAACTCTTTAATTACCAATTATCTTTTTTCATGTTTTCTTTTTTTCTATGAGCATATAAAACTAAAATAGCACTGAAGTAAATCTTCGTGGCATACTAGAAATTCTACTACATAGAACATTTTCACTGTCCATATATATTCCATAATTTATATTGTACATGTAAATTAATAAGGTTTTTAGGAATAATTGTGTGATTGTTTAAAAATTTTATATTTAGCATTGAAAACATTACTAAACCTATAAGCATCTTTGGTTGTTGGTCTTAAATTTTATTCCTTTGTTGTAAGTGCAGTCTATATGATATTGATTCTTTGGAAGTTGGCCAAAGGTGGTAGCATTTGTTTTTTAAAAATAGCTTGCTAGTCATAGAACCAGCAGGAACTCTAGTTCAATGCCTTGCTTCATCTTATATGAAAATAAGTAGCAAAAATGAGGAATGACCAACTTGTTCCCATAGACACAGTTACTGGAGGAAAAAATTTTTTTTGATTTTTTTATGCTCAGCATTTTTTTTAACCAACTGCAACCTTAAATTTATATTTGCCTTTCTTGAAGGACGACATTTAAAAACTTTCTCCTTAGAAAATGAATCCTTTTTGTTTCTTTTAAGTCATCCCTGAGTTAATCTAGTGTCATTCAAAGAAAAATGGAAAGGTCTACTGCATGCTGTCAGATTTTGTACTAGGGATTAAGCCAGGCTGCTCACTGAGCTACATCAGCAGTCACTTTGGTAAATTTTATTTTGAATCAGGGTCTTACTAAGTTATGTCTGCTAGTATGGAACTTGTGATCTTCTTCCCTCTGTCTTTCAGGTAGCTGGGATTATAAGTTTCTGCTTCTGTGCACTTTGCTATGAGGAATTATTGGGCATGGAATGTTTATTCTGAAGGTGCAGGACAGTGGAAAGATGCTGCAAGGAGATTTTTTTTTTCTGGCTGATAAAAAGTGTTTATCCTTCAAAAAGATAATGGATGAGAATATATGAGTAGAAATGAAAAATATAGGAAATAAATTCATAATTTCTCCACTTTTATTGTGAATTTGTTTTCCTATATTTTTCACCTGAGACCCTCATAAAGTTACAGTTTATTTTATTTGGAAGTATCTTACTTCTCCATCAGTTTTTTTGTTTTTGTTTTTGTTTTTTTTTTTTGTACTGGGGATTGAACTCAGGACTCTGCGCTTGCTAGGCAGGCATTTATTATGCTGAGCTATCTCCCCAGCCCCTTCTCCATCAGTTTTGAAAGATAGTTTTGCAGGGTACATCAATCTGAGTTGGAGGTTTTATTTTCTTTTAGAGCTTGAAATAATTTATTCCATGCTCTCCTTGACTTGAGGGCTTGTGGTAAGAAATTTGCTGTGATTCTGATGGGCTTTCCTTTGTAGCTTATTTGTTTCTTTTGCTTGACAGCTTTTAATATTGTATTTTTGTGTTGAATTCCTGGAATCTTTATGATATGCCTGGCTTTAGATCTTTTTTTGACTGTGGTTAATTGGAGTTCTATATACTTCACTCATAGGTATGTCAGATTCTTTTTCCCTACCAGGGGTGTTTTTGGCCATGACATCTGTGAAAAGTGTGAGCGTGTGTGTTCATTATTTGTGCAATATCCTGCTTTCTTATGGACTCTAATCAATCTTAAATTATTCTTCTTTGCATCCTCTAGCAGCTCCTGGATTGATTTCTCATGGCTTCTTGGGGCTGGGGAAATAGCTCAGTAGAATAAGCGCTTGCCTGGCAAGTGCAAGGTCCTGAGTTCAATCCTCAGTTCTTAAAAAAAAAAAAAAAAAAAAAAAAAAAGAAAAAAGAAAAAAAAAGTCTCATGGTTTCTTGCTGTTTTTAAGAAATTTTTTCTTTTCATGATTACTAACTTCAAACCTGTCTTTTATATTTGAGGTTCTATCCTCATATTGGTTGATTCTTCTGTGGATTCTTTCAATGGATGTTTATTCTCCTGAATATTTGCTTAAATCTGTCTTATAGATTCCATTTCTTTCCTGTGCTGAGCATTCATGACTTGTATCATTTGCTTAAGCTCTTCTATTTTTTTGTGTATGTCTGCTCTAGAATGACTAATTGTGGTTTCCATTGTGGACACCATCTCTGCAGTTATCTGAGAAATTATTTCTGATTTCTGATTTTTTAGAGCCTCGTTGGGTTGCTTTGCTGTTAGCACTTTAGAGAAACCAGGTTGATGGCTTTCAGATTGTCCCACCAAATTTGCCTATGGTGAACTGGATGTCTGGTGTTTTTGGCCATGACATCTGTTCAAGTATCTTCTCATTTTCTTTTGTTTTTTAGTTTAATTCTTGGGTTGATGCTTGAAAATTGCCTGTGGTGGGCTGCCTTATTGCTATTACTTAGAGCCCTTAGAAAATGACTATATGCTGATAACTATAGCTGAAACCTGTAAATCAAGCAACTGCACTGAGGATAGCAATATGTAATAGAAGGATCACGCTTGGAAGGCCTGCCATTCTGGTCTTCTAAATATGTACTTCTTGTCATGACATAACAATTATTACCATACTGTCTCTCAAGTAAATGTTTTATTTTTTTCTTTAAAAAAAGAATAATAAGTGAAAAAAAGACACAAGAAAAGGAAAAAAAATGCCATAAGATTGTCCTTCTACAATTCTGGTTAGATTTCTAAATTTCTGTGTAAAAATATATGTGTTTATTCATATTTTTTAAACTATTTTTTTCTTCATATTCTTTAAGGACTTAAAGTTCAGCATATCAATACTTGATGGTAAATACCTGTTCCAGATTATGCCTAAGATGTTTGATATTTAGACAGATAGGGTAACCCGAACTGCATATGTTGCAGGGTACTAATGAGCTTCTCTTCTGGAGTGTTAACAGCCTAAGTTTGCAGATCAACAATTGGAGAAAAGGAAGGGCTGCAAGGCCAGCCAACATTTTGGCCCTAGCTTTCAAAGTTAGTAAAGACTCAGGACATAGAAGAACCTATACTGTAACATCGTATAACTCAGTTGTGTCCCAAATTTTCTGATCAAGGAGATTATGGAGCCACAGAGGAATGTGATCAATGATGTATAGTGTGCCTAAGGAGAGTCACACAGAGAGAAAACATTCTCTCAGGCTTTCACAGAGAGCAAATTGGTCAAGCAATGGCTGTGACTCATCTACATGACTGACACTGACAAAGGATCTACAAAGTGCGGTACAGGGTTACAGGATAAATCCTGAGGGGACTTGATGGACCTTATCAGATACAAAAGTGACATTTTTTGTTATATAGGTCTTGCTTTATTTTGGTCTGAACTATCCAGCAGAAAAGTATAAAAACGAGGTATATAGAGTAAAGCCATATTAATATGATGAGCTGTAAAAGGCTCAAGTCAATAACTTCTGAGGATAACTCACTACTATTATGAACTTCTGGGCAGAGTTGGATTGTTTTGCTGAATTCAAGCACCTGTAGCATTTAGATGCCAATAGAATACCCACCTCTGACAGGACTAAACAAAAAACAGGGATACAAAGGAAGGACTATTTTGTATTTGTATATACAAAATAGGATAGATATACAGCTACTCTCACTTAATTCAATGAGAAGAAAGATTTGTAGGAATCGTATTTGGACAGGATATCCTGTCTGCTTCTTGCACTGTGGATAACCGTTAAGAAGACAACAATGTACAATGTATTAATTATTGAAACTGTCCTATTTTTTAAAAAAATGACTATTTCTCTGAGGTATTGTTGAGGTATAATTGATTTTTGGGTTTTCAATCTGTTGCAAGATCCTGCCCATTCAATTTATGGTGGATGAGAAGTTGTTGCCTATTTGGCCGAACTCCTAGTTCTTTGACACTGTGATGCAGTATTTTCAGTGACCCTTAGTCAATCTCAGTCTTGGAATACCAGGAAGAATACCTGTTTAGAACAGTTCATGTCACTTTTAGCTAAAGTAGTGCCATCAGCAATAAGAGTAGCATCAATAACAGCCTAGAAAATGACAAATGTTGGTAGCCATTAATTTATCACCTTTAATCATATGAACTAGAGTTGTGGTTATATAACACAATCTAAAACAGACCAGAAAATTATTTGCAGTATATTAGTCCTTAATATGTCAATTTTACCCTCAGGAATTAAAATTTAAAAGAAATTAGGGAAAAAATAGGTAAAAGAAGAGGAAACAATTAGAAGTAAGGCTGGAGAACAATGGGGGTTCATGCTAACTTTGGGAAACTTGTGCAGAAGACTGGAAGAACAGAGAGAAGGAAGAGATAAAAATTACAGAACAACAACCACAAAGAGCCTAGAAGTGATGCTCACTCTCATATAAAAATAAGATTAAACAATGAAGGAGGAAGAATACAAAAACAAAATCACAACAACAGCAGCAGCGGCAGCAGCAGCAACAACAACAACAATGAGAAAGGAAGGAAAAAAAAGGTCCACTTCTAGGTTTTTTGTTGTTATTGTTGTTATTTTTAAGAGTAGAATATATCTATTAGGGGAAAGAAAGCTCTTGTCTGAGAGCAACCTAATGTGTGGATGATCAATTACAGCGTTTTTTTCTGCCGTCACTGGTAGACAATGTGTAGAGACAAGGTCCTGATCTCTGTTGATTTATCTGAGCAAGCCAGAAGTAGGTTTTTGCAGAGTAGTAGGTAGTCTCAGTGAGCCTGCACCTTCTGGCCAAGAGCAGACTCGTTCACCTTGAAGCTGTCTATTGTACCTTCCTGGGGCTTGAGCCCAGCGGGAGCTGATAGGTGGAGTCAGCAACAGCTCTGAGTTCTGATCTCAGTTGGCTCCTCTCCAGTATGAGCCCTGGCCAAGTGCTGTTTCCTATGAGGGATGTCTTGGCCCCCAGCACTCAATGCCAGCTAGTGCAGTCCTTCATGTGCACTGCTCCACTCTATTGGGAGCCATGGAAGCTGGAAAATGGGTTAAAGGTGTGTAGGCAGGACTAGGCCTCAGTGTCTAAAGCAAACCAGCTACCTCAGTCTTGAGATAATCATCCTGTCTGGTAAATGTTGGCTATTAGTTGCTAGGCAACCTTGTGTCACGTGTTACTAACTTTGCAAAAGTATAAAGGTAGGTTTTTTTGTGGGGTTGCCTACCAGGCAGACCAGCGACCACCCTGCCCAGCTTTTGTCTTTTTGTCTATCTTTTTCTCATTCCTACCACTGTTTCTCCCCAGGTAGAACCAATCTGCCTGTGACCAACAGATTGCTACACTTGCTGTGTTTCTCTGTGGAGGCCTTTGGGGTCACCAGTAGTCACCATATGTCTGTGGGTCTCATGCAGTAGGTCCTGTCTCAGGACAAATATACCACCAGCTACCTCCTTCATTGAAGTTTCTTCACTCATTCTGTGGGCTTCAGTTTGTACCTCAGATCCTTCTTGGGTCAAGGGAACCCACTTCCTTCCTTGTCTTCTTCACATTACTATATTGCTATGTGGTCTGGATGGCAACTCTCAGAGAGGCTCTTTCTTTGCTGCTTACCACTGTGCCATCTTGGTTCTTTCCTCATTTATTTTATTTGGGAGTTCAGGTTTTTTTATTTTGTTGTTATACGAGGACCTCTTGCCTGTGAGGCAGGGGTGCAAACACTGAGCCACACCCCCGGGCCCTGCTTTTTTTTTTTTTAGAAAGTAGACTGAAAATCTTATTCTTTTATTGTAGGGATACAATATGTTCTTCACATTTGGTATGGTCAGTTGTATTCTTGGTAATATTTAAGCATCAAATATGGAATTAGGTTTTAGGTAACATACCTCTTTAATTGCTAAAACCTACATAGAGCAACACATTTAAGTTTTATTATATTTCATTTAAAAGGTATAATGATATAGTAGTTTCCTGCAAAAAGTTATAATTCAATGAGTTTATCATGATATAGTCACTGTATGTGGTCTGCATTGATTTTCTATTCTCCCAATTTAGAACCTAATATGAATTTTCTGTGTATTATAATAATTTGTGCTGCATCATGCTTTATAGAATCCTCAGCATTTTCAATAGCCTGAGAAGACATTTGTTATATTAGTGGGTGTGTAATGATTACCTGACAGCTGAAAAATAATTTCTTTTGACTGTTCTGTTATTAAAAATAAGCAATTTGGGAAGCGTTTTGAGTTAATAATGAAGTGGGAGATTCATTTGCTGTGTTATTTGTGTGAAAATAATGACACGTGTGAAGCTGTTTGACTTAATAATAAAGTGGGAGGCCTCATTTGACATGTTATTTCTGCAAGGATAATGACAAGCGTTTGTGTATGAATTTGTAGGAAAGTAAAGTGGCAGCCGTAGGTGATTACGATGTAGGCTAATTCTGTTGGGTGAATGATGCCCCTATAGATACGTCCAGTTTGTACATCTAGGCCAAGCTTCATAGAAACAAAATCCCTGAGTGGTGAATGGAAAAATGTGCCTAGCAATGTTTAAATAGTTGAGAAGTTGTACTGGGTCAGGGAGTATTCCCACAAAATTCATGTCTCCTGGTATGGGCAAATGTTACCTTATTTGGAAACAAGCTCTTTTTCAGTCAAGTGAAGATGAGTCAGACTAGATGAAAGCGGGTGCCAATCCAGTGACTGCTGTTCTTCGTAGAGGGAAGTTTAAACATAGAGACATGCAGACAGACACAGGGAGAGTGCCACGAAGAGACGGAGGCAGGGACTGCAGAGATGTGCCTACAAACCAAGGAAATCTGAAGATTGCTGCCAGTCACTAGAGGTTAGGCGAAACAGGAAGGACGTTCCTAGAGCCTTCAGGGAAAACAAGTCTCAGCCAACACTTGGATTCGGGCTGCAGCCTCTGGACTTGCTTGCTCCCAGGACTCGATCATGCTCCCGCTTTCGTCCAGACCAGACAGTGTGATGGAATGTATTTCTGGTGTCTTAAGCCAACCCTGTCTCTGGTGGTTTGTTATGGTCTTAGGGAATTAATTTAGAAGATGTTCAGTTTGACGTCATGATAAGTAGAAATGGAGTGTGTGCTGGAGGTGGCTGAGCCTTTGTACAAGAGGACAAGGAGTAAGTCCACACCTTCTGGAAAGTCTCTGCCTGTTGGGAGACTTTAGCAGTTGTTCATTTGAGGGGCTTGTGAGTTGGAGCTTCTCAGAATCACCATATCACAGTTTTCCTACCTTGTTTTCCACTGCTGATATCACCCAGGGGAAGTCAATGTAAGGGCGGACTCCTGCATCATAATAAAAGTAGAATTGTATGCTTATTATGTCCTTGTGGAGGTTTTTTGTTTTTGTTTTTTTTAAACTTAGAAGCTCATAAGAAAGTTATGGCTCCCGTGTTATACTATGTTTGCCATCTTCTAATAACATGAGCTGCTTCTTTATCATTTTTTTCATATTCCAGTAGGTTTTAGTTTTGCCTTTTTCTACCATAATGAACAATGGAAACCAAGCATCTGTTTTATTTCTTCCTTCTTTTGGAGACAGGATCTCACTGTCTAGCCAGCCTGCCCTTAAACTTGGAATAAATCCTCCTGTCTCAGCCTACTGAATGGTGGGATTACAAGTATGTGCCCCCATATTCATCTTTGGAGTCATGCATCTTTAAAATGAAATTATTTTCTTTTTTTTCACTAGATTTATCTGATATTAATTTTATTTACTTACTTTTGTGGCTGACTCAGCCTACCCTGGAGGTGGGGCTAGCACGGCATGTGGTTCTGGGGATTGAACCTCAGTCCCTGTGGTTGTCTAAGCTTACCTAATCAGGTGCTTTAGACCACTGAGCTATTCCACTAGCCCTCTCTTCATAGTTTTAAAATATGCTTTCTTTTTGATCAATAATTGTTATAGGATCCTCCTGTTAAGATAGTGCAGGCTGGGAGTAAGCACCGTGACAGAGGGCATGCTTAGCATGCATGAAGCCTGGGCTCAAAGAAAAAAAAGTTAAAATAGCACAAAAAGTTTGAAAGACTTCTTACTTTTGGATGTTGTCCACTGGACAACTCTGGTGCTGCTAGGGACAGAACCTTTAGTTCCGGTGTTGTCCAGGGCCCAGGTTCTCAAGTGCAGCAGTGCACTGGAGTCATCTCAATTCACTAAAAAGAAAAATCAAAAAGGAGAACCTAGATTCTGGTGAAATTGATGTAGGGACTTGGAAGTTATCAAGAATCTTTCCAGGTGATAGTGCTGTGTGGACTGCACTACAGCAGGATGAGGAAGGGCCTTTCTATGGATGAGGGTTGACAGGAAAGTCCCAGTCCCTCAAGGGTCCTGGTTGCCCCTGGGAAAGGAGATGGCTATGACCTGGGAGCAGAGTGACAGTGCTTCAGTCTTTGGTGTCTGTTCTGACTATGCCTCTTTTTTTAGCATGAGTAAGTCATGTGGTTTTATCTAATTTTCATAGAATGTAGCAAAAGCCTGCATCCTTAGAAACCTTCTAGTCCTCGGCAAGCCAGGACTTGCTTGCTCCCAGGACTTGATCATGCTCCTGCTTTCGTCCAGACCAGAGTCCTGGGCCGTACTGGACCAGCACTTCAGAACAGAGCTGTTCTTCCCAGCTGTGCCCATGGCAGCGCTCTGACATGCTCTGATCTTATCTTCCATTGTATTTCTAGTAAAGGCAGCAGGAGTGGCGGGAGCAATAAGAGCTAAAGCTGTTCACATCTTCCCTGTTTCAGGAAGGATCCTGGGAAGTAATGTGACATTCAGGGGGCTCAGCCTGAGGAGTTTCAGCAACTGTGGTGTCAGCAGTTGTTCTCACACTTTAGTGTGTGCTGAAGCCCCTGGAGAGCTGGCTGAAGCACAGGTGCTGGGCCGCTCACTCCCCAAGTGCTTGGCTGATTCGAAGCAGGGCCTTGAGAACATGTGTTGCTGACAAGCTGCTGCTGACAGAGATGGGCATGAAGCTACTTTTTGAAAACCAGAAAAGTATAAATGGCCTTGACTGTTTATCAGGCTGGTTTGGGCATGAGGGAACTCTCTGTGTTTTCTCCCTTGTAGAAAGAGGAAAATTATATTTACCTAAGTAACCACCATGGACTGTCACACACATCACCAAGTGCAGTGCCCAGGAAATGGTCAGTGTTCTCATTCTCTGAAAGTTCTGTATTACTAGTATCCTGTGCATGGGGGTCGTTTGATATGAAGTGTTTTTAGGTACGTAATTCCTGATAGGACTTTTCACCTTTTTGCAACTATGAAAATCAGGGGTTCTATCCTCTTCTTGGAGGTGGGAAGGCCAGGCAGTCTGGTATTTACAGAGCCCACCATTGGTGCTTCTGAGAGTCTGCTTGGGGAACCTTGCCACAGAGTGGTATTTCTCAGGTGTAGGGCATTGCACTACAACCCTTGCAGCCTGCATCTGGATCATCCTTGTAGCTCATGAGAGAATTGGTGTAACGTATGACTTCAGCATTGGGAATCTAAAAGCTCCCCAGGTGATTTCTGCAATGTACCAAGGTGGGAAAACATTTTCCTAATGTATTCATGGAGTAGGAGAAACATGGGGTATTTATAAAAATGAGTTTTGGAATCTCACCTCAGAACTGTCTAAAATAAAGTTTTAAAAACTCAGTGCCCTCTTGTTGGTCTTAACATGAGAATCATTGCTCACAGAACACTAAGCCCTTAGACTCAAGGGATGCAGGAAATATTGCCCAGTTGTGCCTGACTTCTGTGTAATGGCAGTGTACATTGTATTTAATTTTGTTGTCCCATACGGCCCCCACATTTGCTGGTGAGACAGCTTAGGTAGATGTCAGGCTCCTTTTATTGATGAGGAACATAAGATTCAAGTGTCTCCTTTAGGAAGTGCAGCCGGGGATGGGAGCAGATCATGCATAGGTACTTTCCTCAAGGGAGACAAAGTCTACTTATAGAAACAAGAATGTAGGTAGAAGAGGAGAGAGTACAGATTTTAGAATGGGAATGCAGAGGAGGGAAGTAATCTACGCTGTGAGCAGAAGGGACTCTGAGAAGACTTTGGGAGGAGGTGCCCTGGCCCATCTTGGAGCTGAAAATGTTATCAGGTTTCCTCTGAGGACCTGGAAGGAGGGTAGATGATCTTCCAGTTCTGTTCTCCAGTTGGTCCTCTCTTCTTAGGTTTTATTGTTTTATAATCTAGACTTTGTATCTTCCTTTGTGTTATTGTTTCATTTTATTTGTAATAAATTATTTTCTTCTTTGAAGATCTTGCTCATTGTCTAATGAAAGTATGGTCTGTTCTTGAATATTGTAAAAAAAAATGATTAACTTATCTGAAATGAAAATTACAGTAAGCACTCCCAGCCCCACACCCACACACTGGGAGGCTAAACCAGAAGTCACTTGAGTTATTACATAGTATTTTATAGAGGTGGATCTTCTTTGAACTGAAACTAGCCAAAAATAAACATCTGTACCGTTATGAATGTGTTAGAATATCAAGGAATGCAAAGAAAATTTCAAGGACCATGGATTTATTTCTATAACAAAAGAGATCCCGTATTCAATCTTTTATATTATAAAGAATAAATATTTAAAGAATAAGAATTATTGAATAATTTAATTTAATAATGTAACAATAGCTATGTAAGTTAATGAAACCCATTAATATTAACACCTCTATCCACAACTACAAATATTTCCAGACATGTTAAAGGAAAACCATTAGTTCTTAATTTGAACTATTGGTTTATGGTGAATAATGTCTGAAAATATAAAACACAAAATGGATTTTTACCATTATTTAGAAGAATTGCATTTATCACCAGTGGAGAGCTTCAAATTTTGAATTATAGTAGCCAAATTGAGGAGATATTCCTTAGTGTTTATGCTTTTCCTGGAGTGTCTTGGAAACATTCGATAATGATTCATCCATATTGAGCTTGGCATTTGCCGTGTTAGGCTTTTGTGCAGATGGGTCCTAATCATATGCTGTTTTTGGATTGAGTCTTATTTTTCTGCATCAAAAAAATCAATGGGAGATTGTTTTCCATTATCTAATCCAATGAATTCTTTGTCCTTTTTGTGATATACTATGACATATTTCCAGAATTGGTACTTGAATGAAAACTTTAGTAGTTTAATAAAACTCTTGTAGGCTTTGCCACATACTAGCCCCGTGTAACAGACTGCTGACTTCCATCATTGTGTAACTTGATACCATGATTTTTCAATTTCTTCTTTGTTTCTGTTTCTGTTTTCTTGCATTTGTATGTGACTATCCATAACAAGTCTTAAACCTCTTAAAGAGTCTGATCTAGGGAAGCACTTAAAAAAAATTAAAACTGTTTAATATTACTGACTTGAAAGAAGTGATTTGATATTACTACTCCCATTGCCAGTGCAATGAGTTGGTTATCTGTGATCACCTTTATTTTATTTATTTATTTATTTATTTATTTATTTATTTATTTTTAATGTACTTGGTACAGGCTCTCATTATGCAACTCAGACTTGCAGTGATCCTCCTGTTTCTCAGGCTCCCCATCGCTGGGCTTACAGGTGTGCACCACCACACCTGGTCTCAGTGGCTAGCTCAGCACTCCTAAAGGTGGGGCTGGTGCAACCTGTGGAGCTGGGAATCAAACCCCAGGCCCTGCGCTTACCTAGCAGGTGCTTAGTCCCCTGAGCTATCTTGCCAGCCCTTGAGATTACCTTTAAAAATATCTAAATGACAGTATAAAAGTTTTATTAATTATGGTTATATGGAGAAACTGAATTCATTTAGATTCAAGACTCAAGTATGGCTCAGTAATAAGACATGTTTTAACGTGTCAGAAGATAATGAAAAGGAAAATACATACTACCAGACATTACAAAAAGGTAATTAATCAAACATTTTAAAATGACATAGCCCCTAGAAAGAGAAATAATAAATAGGAAATATGAAAATCTAGAAAGAGTTATTTACTAAGAAACACTTTTAAAACAGTCCAATCACTGTGGACCTTTTTCTCTGGCCAGTACAGCCTCAGAAAGTGGAATTCTGGTTCAGTTAGATGTGTTCAGGAAATCAGAGTCACATTACTTATGATTTCCTTTCATGTATGTAAAATCTAATCTTATGGTCAGTTCATCAGGCTAATAGCCCAACAGAGGATATTTAAACTTTTGGAAATTTATCTCTAGCTCTAGTAAAAGAATAGAGGAGTAAACAATAAAATAAATCAACTTAGCAGAAGACTTCTTGGATTTGCATTGCATAGCCCATAGATTTTGGGTCTCACTTGTAGGCAGAGAAAGTATAACACGCGTTGGGCACACCCAAAATTTACCTCCGTGGTAACTTCCCAGATGTACAACTGTGGTTCTCAGATTGTAGCTTTCCATGGGGAATATGGACGTTGATATTCACTGTAGGGTTGATGTGAGTATTGAATGTGGTTGTGGCATGTAAATTGAGTAGAACAATAGTTGACCCACAGTGATTATAATGGTAAAGAACATTTATTAAGTGCTTACCAAGAGCCAACCATTTTTGTAAATAATTTAGCTCACTTAATCCTTGTAAAAACCATATGAAATAATCATCACCATTTGACAGATGAGGAAACCTTGACACAGGCAGTTCTATAACTTACTTAAGTTATGGATGATGGCACCAGTAGGTGAGGGGAACTCCAGTTTTCCTCAGGAAGTCAGTCAGTGGCTGCATCTTTGTGCCCAAGACTTGTGTCGGCCTCTTAGCACGTTCTGGGTTCCATCCCCTGATTTATCGGATGTGAATAATATTCTGTGTTCTCCATAAAATCCAACCATAGTCCTCAATTCATGAGTCCCAGTGACTCCTCTGGACATCTGCAGGGGTGGAATTGTGTGCCATTATACCTGCTGTCCACTTCCTTCTCAAAGCTGAGATTCGCCAACTCCTACAGAATCATCTCAGGAGTAGCAGCAGTTACTTTAAATTTTGGAATAGAAAGATCTCTACAATCCTGCAGCACCTTAATGTAATCTTTCCGTCTTGCAGTTTTCTCCTCTCTATTCGTCAACAATCAAATATTTTAAATCGAGTTATTTCTAAAAACAGATTAAATACATATATGCCCCTTCAACTATCCAGTCCTTCCTGTTGCATGTTTTTCTACCTTTATGAGTCAATTTAATTAGAAACCTTCAACTGCTGAAGAAATAGATCAATAAGAGAATGGGAGAAGGTCATTTAGAACAGAGCTTCTCAAACTTTAATGTGTGCATGAATCATGAGGGAGGAGCCTTGGAATGAAGATTTTGATGGGGCAGATCTAGGGCCAGAGAGTCTACATTTCTCACAAGCTTCTGACACCAGTGGTAGTGCTGGTGTGGGAGCAAGTATTTACGGTCCACATATAAGATGGCAGAGGATTTGCCGTGGTTTCCTTTCCAGGCACATTCATGCTAAAGATAAGAATTACTCATAAGAAGCTCTTTTAGGAGAATTTAGTTCATGTAACTGGCTGCTAGGAAAAACTTTATTGTTTTAACCCAGACAACTTAACTAGTGAGGGCATTTTGAACTGCTTTGGGAAAGGAATCATTAGCCTATCTCATAGTCAAATTTTGATAGAAACAATTTAAAAACAGGTGTTTTCTTCCATCTGTATAATTTAGTGATTCTTAAATGATCTATAGTCCTTAACTCCGCGAGAAAATGTTGCTTTGCTGACGCACAAGGTTGAATGTCCTATAACTAAGGAAATAAATGTCTAACCTTGCTCTGGCTACAAGGGCCAGATGTGTTTTTCAGTGTCTGTTGCTTTGTTCTTCTGGTAACACCTACTCACACAGAAAATGAAGTCAACTTCTATTTCTCTGTCTTTTGATTAGGAGTCTCCTCCCTAGGAATGTTCATGAATAATTCTGTTAGAAATGGCCTGATAGCGCTGATCTGGGCGACGAGCTGCTTCACCAAGCCATGCGTTTGGCGGTGCAGCGTGAGTGTGAAAGGATGGCGCTGGCTCTCCTTGTGACGCTGAAGGCTTGTGTGCTATTTCTCTTCACAGGGAGGAGAACACTGTTACTACCAGGGCCAGATCCGAGGAAACCCGGCCTCATTTGTTGCATTGTCAACGTGCCATGGGCTTCAGTAAGTGTTCAAAAAGTCATTTGTACCTCTCATTCTTTCAATAATGTATTTTCTTTGTTTTTAACACCTTGTGACGGAAGCTGCTGTTTTAAGTCATGCAGTAATATTAAGTCATTGCTGGTTCAGAGTCTTTCTTTTTCTGTTTTTGAAACAATGGATTTTAAAATTTGATCTGTTGTTAGAATTATAATATGATTTTCTATAGAGACACTTGAACATTATTTTTCCTGTTTTGTCCAAATCAGATAAGTGGATCGGGAAACTTTGCTTCCTGTTTCTGTGGATGTTTAGCCCCTCCATCCCCATTTTATCTCTATTCCTTCTCAGTGTTGGTGGCTTTTAGATTTTTTATAGAATGATAGAAACTTCAGTAAATGGAGCCTTGGCAAAAGGAAGCGAATGATACAGGAAGCTCATGTGTTCCAGCCCTTTTCAGTGAGAATCTCATGCACCTCATAGCATTTTGTGTGAGAATCCCCCGGTTCTCAGTTGTCTCAGGAGAGTGGAGCTCAACCCTCCTTGCTGCCTTTCTCATGACCTTCACCTCCAGCAGTGTTTGCTGGTGTTGAGCCCAGAACTGAATCTTCCTGCGTCCTGTAGATGAGGTGTTTGGGTTAAATAGACTCATCCCCTTCTTGTTTAGTCTCCTTTTTTGGCACAGAACAAGCTAGCACTTAATTTTTGTTGGAAAACTCCAAACTACTTCTTTTCTGTTACTAAGTTAAAGGTGTGGCTTTTGCGTGGATAAGCGCCTACTGTGCTTGTTGTGCCACTGGCAGTATTAAGGCAGCTAAGGTGGAGTCCTGAGAGCTTCCATTCTCCTGGGGAGGGCAAACCCAGCCCAGCTTCCTGTCGTGGAATGTCGTGGTATATTTGGTTTCTTGTGAGGAAAAAGAACTCAGAAAAATGCAAGTTGAGAGTTGATACTCAAGAAGTAGAACTGGAAGTGGGGCCCTCGGCAGGCTTTGATGGAATCATCCAATGAGGGGTATTAGATGGACAGATCTTTGACCTAGAAAAGAGATCTATGAGAAAGGCTGGAGAGCTGGGTGAGGTGGTGCGTGCTTCTAGTCCCGTTCTTGTGGAGAATGAGCCAAGATGATTGCAAATTTGAGGCCAGCCTGGACAACTTGGTCAGATCTTGTCTCAAAATAAAATAAAAGGACTGGCGATGTAGGTTGGTGGTAGAGAGTTTGTCTACTGTGTTCATTTCCCAGTATCACATGCAGACAGGAAAAAAAGAAAGAAAAAGACTGGAGAAGCTATCTGGTCTGCCTGTGTGGAGCAGCTGACCAGGCTGTGACAGTAGAAGTGTTAAAGTCAGAAAACAGAGTATAAGGCTAAGTGACCAGAGAAGGGATGCTGGGGGCATAGAAAGTCTCCACTTTTTGTTGCTCATTGGAAATAAATTTGTAAGTACATTCTTGGAATAAAGTGAAATTTATATAAACGTGGAATCTTTGCTTAATATCAGAGTGTCTTGGTTTTCTTGTTCCATGAAAGAAATCCTGAAATCCTTTTGAACAGTAAAGTTGTTATATCTGATTTCAACAAGAGCAAAGTTGTCATTAGGAGTAGGGTAGTCAAGCTTGTCAATATTTATGACAGCGATGTCCATGTCATGTCATTGTGTTCAGTTCTTGTTCCAGTTTACTTAGACGAGAGACAAGAGAAAAAATGGATAGCTTGCTCCTAGTCTAAGCATACACATGTAAAGAAGGATGGAACAGTAACTTTCAGGAAATTTTATAGTGATGAATCAGGAGGAGAACACCAAATCCTGCCTCCATTATGTTAACAAAGTATATTTGGCTTTTGCCTTTAGAAACACTTTTAGCTTAAAACTAAACAAAAATAAACAGAACATGGCTAAAATTGTGCACAAACGTATTGGAGATTTCTTAAATTATGATGAGCGGGCTAGACAAAAATGTACTGTTGTACTTTTTGGGGGGGTTATTATTCTCATCTTGAGTTTACTTTCTGAATGAAAATTGCCTCAGAAATAATTTGTATAGAGGCAGAATTGGAGCCCATTATAACATAGATAATATAGGTTGTCTCAGTTGTGGTATTTTCGACATGCATTATGTCATGCATGCCTCATCTTTTGTACAAAATTTGAGGTTTATTCTTTTCTAACATACTGAATTTAGTTGAAGGTCATCAAAGGGAAAAATCAGATAATGTCCTTTCTATAAAGTACTTGTAAGGGACATTTCTTTAAATTCAAGGACTAACAGGCAGATTTCGGTACTGGTATGTTTGGCATTATAACAAAGAGTCCCCTTACCCCTCCACTGGCCGTATTCTCATGTTTAATTTTTGCATAAAGTTCTGGATGTGCAACCTCTACTACAGCTATTTGCAAACAAGCTCAAATATATGTTCAATCACACAGTCTTAGACAAAGTCACTTGTGTGTTTAGGGCATCATTTTCTTTTCCTTTTTTTTTTTTTTTTTAAATGTTTTTGATACAAGGTCTCACTGTGCAGCTCAGACTTGCAGTGATCCTCCTGTTCTTAGCCTCCCCAGTCCCCTGCAATTACCTGGCACCACCATACCAGGTCTCAGTGGCCAGCTCAGCATGCCAGGGGCAGGGCTGGCACAGCATGTGGTACTGGGAATCAAACCTTAGTCCCTGCACTTGCTTAAGCAGGCGCTTAATCCGCTGAGCTATCTCAACGGTGCGAGGGCATCATTTTCTGACGTTGATCTCCAGCCTCACACCAATCTCTGCTAATAGTTTCATACACACAATCATGTCTCATGGCTGGACTCTCACTATCACTGATCTTTTTTCTCCATTTTCTACCTATACAGTCCCATTATCTAATAACATAAGTCATTTTATTCAGTCTGCCATTTTTTCCACATCCACAAATAGTCACTGATTTACATTCATCACTAACTGGGCTCTCATGAAGTTTTGTAACAATGGGAAAAAAAAAAATCTCAAGAAAAAAAAAAAAAAATCTCAAAAATAGAATCAAATGTCAGCTTATTGCCCCCTTGTGGAAGTTTGTCAGAATGGTTGTTATTACACAATGTTTTGATTCAGTTTGGTAAAATTTTAGATCAGTTGTCTGTAACGACTTAATTCTAGCTACAGGTTTTTTAAAAATCAAATATGTGTATACTTAATTGATATCAGGATCTCAGTATACTTATGGACTTTTTATTACTACAACAAAGAAGTAGCAGTGAATAAGACATGTATGTTTTAATGATTTGATAATAATAATTATGGAATTAATAATGGTGTATTGATTGAGTATAGACAGTGTCAGAATCTACTTTCTTTATACTGTGCACATGGTTTTTAAGCCCAATAATAAGTGATTGGCCCTTGTCCCACTGGATATTAACCTAATGCATGGATAATAGCACCCAATTTTATTTAAACATAACCTCCTTAAAAAAAAAAAATAAACATAATCTCCTTGCTACCTAATCAGTGTTGCCATGTGAACCCTGGCAAAGGCTGATGGTTTTTTAAAAGAAATTATTTATTTATTTGGCACAGGGTCTTGCTACACAGCTTGAACTCATAATGATCCTTCTGTCTCAGCCTCTCCAGTGCTGGGATTACAGGCATACACCACCATGCCCAGTTTTGGTGCCCAGCACGACATGTGGTACCAGGGATTGAACCTGCATCCTTGTACTTGCCGGGCAGGGGCTTAGACTGCTAAGCTATTTCCCCAGCCCCAAGGTGATGATTTCATATGATTTTTCCAGATGAGTAGTTCTTGGCAGGGACAGAAAATGTTTGCTGTATATTTAGACTACTGCTTTGAAAAGGACACTCCCTCCCCAATTTCTTAGTTATATGTCATGAGTAATGTCTTTATTACTACATTTGTCTCTAAATTCCAAATACAATGTCATGCAAATTCATAAAGTATACTTGTAGCTGAAGAATCTGCGGATGTAAGAATAGCCATTCTGCGAGTATGGAAATAGAGATTTAGGACATGTGGAAGATGTTAAAACAGGAATGAAATAATTTGTATAGTGGCAGAATTGGCGCCATTATAATTATAGTGTGGAAAATGAAGCAATGAGAGGCAAATACTACTCTATATCTAACACTTTGATTGTCATGCAGTCCTTTCTACACTAAACTGGTTACTGCAGACCCGCAGAGTTGCTCCCCTTAGATGCCTGGATAAAACAAGTTTCTTCACATCATAAGAGGCCTGATCTCAGTGCAAGGACTGTACGTTCTTCCAGAAAGAGTAGCTATCTGCATCTCACCAAGGCCACGTGGAGCTTTAAGTGATCTCTACAGGATTTCTCAGATAGCAGAGAGCCCCCTTTAATCTAAGAGATCCAAAACCAATCTTCTAATTTATGCCCTGTTTCCTTGGGGCTGTCTTATGCTTTTCCACCATCCTTTTTCATGTGGTCAGATGTTAGTCTGTTTGTTGAGACAGGCCCTGCTATGTGATTCAGGCTGGTCTTGTACTTAGCTTTGTGAGTGCTGAGCACACCATCACACCTGGTTTCTCATCAGATACAACTCCAGCTTTCCAGTTGTTCAAATCAGGGCCTTAAAGTCCTCATTGACTCTTTCTTGCATACTCCATATCAAATCAGTCTAGAAATCCTGTTTGGTTTTACTTACTTTCTTTTTTCTTTTT
>NW_004524899.1:520235-575114 GCF_000260255.1 Octodon degus
GTGCTATTAGGGAAGGGTCTACAGAGTGTTCAGGGTCCAACTACTAGATCAGATTTTCAGTGACCCTCCTGTTTACAGCCTCCTAAGAGCTGGGATTCCAGGTGCACGCCACCATGACCAGTCTCAATTGCCATCTCAGCATGCCCCAGGGGTTGGGCCAGCGGGGCAGACTGGGGATTGAACCCCTGGGCCCTGCTCCTGCTTGCAGGCACTTTAATCTGCTGAGCTATTTGGCTGGCCCTGGTTTTACTTTTAAAACTGTATTGAGGCTGGAGCCTTCTTCAGTGGAAGAGCATGTGTTCAGGATATACCAGGTCTATGTTTTAATCCCTAGCACTGTGTCTTAGTTAGTTTTTCTTGTTGCTGAGACAAAAAAGGAGGAGAGGTTTATGTAGCTCACAGATGGTGGAGGTTTCAGCCTATAGTCAGCTGGCTCCAGGAAGGGTGCAACATGGCAGAGGGCATCGTGGAGGAAATACGATCCATGGCAAAGCAGGGCGGGCAGAAGGCAGCAAGCAGCAAGCAAAGGCAGCAGGAGAAACAGCAGCAGTGAAACAGCAGAAGCAGCCTTATATTCTATCCAGACTGTAAATATATTTATTAGTGCCACCTATGACCAGAGTGGGGCACCCTTATTCCCAGCATCTCATACTTAATTGCAGCACCTCACATCTTAGATCAGCCATCTCTGAAAAGTCCCTTCCTTTAGGGGGAAATGGAGATTCAAGCCATAACACACTGAAAATAAAAATAAGTAAGTGAATGTCCAGAATTTGGCCCTTCCTCATCTCTTCTTCCATTATCACCCTGATCTAAGACGCCACTTCTTTCACAAGGATATTGCAGTAGTCTCTGCATATGTGCCTGCTGCCCTGCAGATTATTGCAGCCAGCAGCTGGGATTATCACTTCAAAACAGAACATTCAGTTTCTTCTGACTTGAAATCCGCAGTGGCCACTCCTCATCTGTCCCAGAGAGCTTGCTCCTCTGGCCCCACTGCCCCGATCTCAATTTCCAGCACATTTGCCCTCATCCCAGCCTCAAGAACAACTCAAGATTCCCTCCCCCTGGGCTTGTGTCTGCAGTGCTCTTCGTACAGATATGCTTAGGACTTACTCCTCTTTTCTTCAGGTTGGGGCTTCAATGCTGTCTTCTCTGCGAAGCCTTGCTCTGAGCCCCTCTTTGAACCCAGCATCCTCTCCCTAGCCCTCCACATCTGGTCTTCTGGCCCTGTTTGTTGCCCTTCACCTGCTTTATTTTTTTCTCTGAAATTTGTCATCATCTGATACTTACTTTCTTGTTGTGGACTTATTTTCTCTTAGCCATAGAATACACATCAGCAGCACAAGAGCAGAATTGGGCTGTCTCGTTCACTACTGTATCCCAGCACCTAGAGCATTCTAAAGCTGTCCATACATGGCGAATGAATGAAAGAACATGGGTGGCCGATTGCACGGGGCACCTCAGGGATCCATCCTAGGCCTACGTTCATGCCTCTGCTCTTATTGGTGATGTCATCTGGCCCAGTTAGTTAATCTCTTTGTGCTTCAGTTTCCTCACCTGGAAAATGAGGATTCATTGCACTTCCCTCATACATATGGAAAAGAATACATGAGTGCAAAATACTCAGCTCATGACAGACATTTGTTTGCTTTTACTGTGAGAGCGTGTTCCAGGTTTATATGGGGAGGCCATTCTACTTCCTGACAACCTGTAGCAGAAACATCTGTGGTTTGTTTGGAGTTTAAAATCTAAGGAATGGCCTGAAACTCCAGATGTCCTTTTGCATATTAAAGGATTAGAATTACCTGATAGTGGACAACAACAGGCATGGGAGGATGGCAAGGGGTGGAGTCAGCGTGAGAGGACCTGAGGAAATCCAGGAAAGGCCTTTTCCTCTCAGCTCTGTGTGTGTGTGTGTGTGTGTGTATGTGTGTGTGTGTGTGTGTGTGTGGTTTGTGTAGCAGTGACAGGTAGGACTGGTGTTATGGCTGCTTCCACAGTAAAATGATTGTGTTCTACAGTAGGAATTGACGGCCATGCCTAACTATTTTCTTCTTCTTGGCAGTGGGATGTTCTACGATGGGAACCATACGTATCTCATCGAGCCTGAAGAAAATGAGACCTCCCCAGTAAGTGTGGGCTTGAAGAGGGAATGTCAGTGCTGATGCTTACAGCTTTGTCCTTCTCCCTTCTCCCCCTCGACTCTATTTGTGTATTTAGGGCTAGGGTCGTAAATGTATAGATTAGATATTGAATAAGTCAAAACAACAAACTTCTCTTTTGTCTCATCCTCTTTTATTTTGGGAGTATTTTCCTTCTAGGACATTCAGAGGCCTCCATTTATTTCTGTCTCCCCCCTAATATGCTCTGTATGAGTTAGCTTGGGTTACCATGACAAAATGCCATGACTGAGTCACTTAACAGAAGATTTTATTTCTTAGTTCTGAAGGTTGTGAAATCCGTGATGGTGAGACCTGCAGGACTGGTGTCTGGTGGGGGCTCTCTTGGTGGTGGCAAAGGGCCACTCTCTGCCTTTGCACTGTGACTTCTCACACTAGAGAGGGGCACCCCTGCTTGTCTGCTCCTGTCCAAAATACCCCCTCTGTGGGGCCGGCCACACCCTTGTGACCTCCTGTGACATTCTGTATTTCACGTAGGCCCCATCTCCAGCTACCACAACACAGAGTTAAGACTACAGCCTAGGAATTTTGGCTGCTGCACAAAACATGCAGTACACAACAGATGAAACCCACAGCCAGTGTGGTTGTTCACTCGTCCTCTCTTTTCTAGCTTCCAGATTTCTCTTCATTGCCTGTTGCCCTCAAGACTGTATGTCAGTGAAGTTTAGAGAAGTCTAGGATTTCTTCATTCACTCCCTAAAACTAGCTGAAATATTTATTTGCTACAAATCAGAAAAATATATAATTAATATTATAAATTGTAGAGAAATACAGTATACTTCCAGGCTAGCTGTAGATACACAATACTGTAGATACTAGTTATCCTGCCACTTTGCTTAACAGTGTGATTTTTTTAAAGGTAATATCATGAAACTTGACTATTTAGGACATGCTATCTTTTTGATAATGAAATGAAGCCAGATGCAATTATTTGAATGCTCATTAATTTTACTTAAAAATGTGATTTTTATCTCTTCCTAATGCAATTTTGTGTGATTTAAATCTGGGCATCCGCTTGTCCCATTCCCCTGCTCCTGTTCCCAGGAAGGCTGCTTCCTCTGCAACCTTTGCTTACTAAACTTATCTGGCTTTTAAAAGTGAGCAGGAATCCGTGAAAGGAACCACTCATAAAAAACATTAACCCACTTTGCCAGATGTCTTACTTTCCTTGGGGGGATAGGCCCATTTATTTATTTCTCATTATTGCAGGCTTTAGCTTCTCTGGGAGACCTTTACTTCTAATTGGGCATTGTTCTGTTTCTGGGAGAAAGCAGGCCTGGGGGAGGAAGGCCCCCAACCCAGGAGGATATATAGTAAAGTCCTGGCTGTTCAAAGGGTCCCTGAGATTTCTGGCTGTGCTTGCTTAATCTCTGTTGCTTCTCTCATTTCAGGAGGATTTCCATTTCCATTTAGTTTACAAATCCAGAGTGTTTGAATTTCCCTTGGATGATCTTCCATCTGGTATGGTGCTCAAATAGTGGCTTTTTCTAAAGAACAACTTCAAGGATTCATTTAATGCTTTAAGACTAATCTTTATGTCTTCTTTGTTTCCTCCCTCTGAAGAGAGGGACACTGAGTATCTGGTGTAGAGTTGCTTCCTCCCCTAAAAAGTGAACCCTGGCCATTCTAATTTTTAATCTTAGTTTGATCTTGGCAACAACTCTGTAAGATCCATAGTAAATCCATTTTGTAGACAAAGGCACAGAGCTCAGCTCGTTAGTCTTTTTTCATGGTCCCATGGCAGTGAGTTACAAAGGGAGGTGCTGGCTTAGGACACCATGAAGATGTACTGTGCAAGCCAGGCCCAAGAGGACATGGAGGTTTACCAACCTGACAGCAAATCCTAGATGTCTGCTTAGAAAAGCACATAAACTTTACTTTTTACCCTCACTAGAAAAGGGGATGAGTGTTTTCCATTGTCCCTCCTCTCTAAAGTAAAGTAACTCTTTGACCTCCTACAGTTGCCCCGAGGAAAAAGTAGTACTCCCTGTCTCTCTTGTTGCCAGAGGCACAGAGTTTTGCCAAGGCATGGAAATTCCTATTTCATAGAATTCACTCTTTTGAAAAATACACAAATAAATACAGCAATGCTCTTACTTTTTTTATAGACTCCTTAGACTTTCCTTCAGTAAGCTATGAAACTTTGTATAAATCCTATTACGGGAAGAAAATAAATTATGCCTAGTACATGAGGATAAAGCTATAAATTAATAGGTGTTATTGGGAGCAGTCAACATTAATATTTAAAGTAATATATAAAAGTTCACCCTAAAGATATTATCAGCTTGCTGTGATATATATATATATATATATATATATATATATATATAAAACCTTGTATCTATCTAAATCTCTGTCTATCTGTCTGTCTGTTTATCTGTCTAATGTGGTATTAAGGATTGAATCTAGGGCCTTCCTTCTGAGCTACATCCCTAGTCACTTTTGTTTTTGTTTTGTTGAGATAAAGGCTCACTAAGTTACTAACCTACACAGCTTGAATTTATGATCCTTTTGCCTCAGCCTCCTGGAGTCCTGGGATTATCAGCATGTGCCACCATGCTTGGCTTCTTATAATTATTTTATAAAATTTTGCTCAGTATTCTTCTTCAGAAGAAAATTTGGAAGTGATCTAGCAGTCTTCCTATTATTGCAGTCATTTTTAGAATTATTATTTGAAAATTTAATACCTGTCTCAGTGAGTTTCTAGTTTTTCATTAGGAGTTAGCACTTTTAATTTTAAGAGTGGTCTTTGTTTCTAAAGAGTGTTTATGATTTATTATGCTCTTATTTTATATAGAATCTTTATTATGATAAATTAGAATAAGAGAGAAATAAGTGTCAAAAAGGACTTGTGGTGTTATGTGCCCCACACCTCCTGAAATTCATGGTGAGAGCTTCAGAGACAGCTTGCAGGACCATGTGTCCAAGTAGGAGCAAACACACTGGCTTGAAGAGGTGTGCTCTGGCCCTCTCCTACCCATGCCCCGACTGATTTACCACTTAGGTAGTCCCTAAGATCAGTCATGTAACAGCCTACCTTACCTTGCCCCCGTTCCCTACATGCCTACATGAATTCCTGCACATATATCCTTATTCTTGCATCGGGGCTTCTTTTTTTTTTTTTGCAGAACCGGGGATTGAACTCAGGCCCTTGCGCTTGCCAGGGAAGCACTTATTCCACTGAGCCATCTCTTTGGCCCCTAAAGAGTGGAATAAGGTTTTTTTTTTTCTTTGCTCCAAATGCCTTCAGGGGTGGCTTGGCTGACTGGAGTGTTGTGGGGATCTAACAAAGCAACCTGAGGCTGACAGCTTTGGGGAAGCAGCCACTTAACTGAGCTAAGGCCAGGCCCCGCATCGGGGCTTCTTATAAGAGCTTTGTACTAAGAGATCTTCGTAAGGGCAGGCCCTTTAGATCTTCTTGGTATTTATTGACTTCAAGTAATCTTTCATCCTTTGTGCCCCTGTGCCGTGCCATGGTAAGGCACAGTGGCATCAAAAATATAGGTTTGTGTGTATATGTGTTTGTGTGATGAACTCAAGAATAATCTTGGTTGTTTGAGGCTGAATAAATTTTAATCATGTTATAAATTAGCGATATTTTTATATTGCCATGTGTTATATATTTCCTATAGATAGAAATAAAATCAAGGGATCGGTGATTTAGCTCAGTGGTGCAGTATCTGCCTGGCAAACAAGAAGTCCTGAGTTTGATACTCGGTTATGCTGCCCTGACCAAAGAGAGAGAGAGAGAGAGAGAGAGAGAGAGAGAGAGAGAGAGAGAGAGAGAGAGAGAGAAATAGGATCCAGTCTTCTCCAATCTTGTTTCACTATAGGGCCTTTTGCTTTATGTGGTACATCTCTCAAGACTAGTGTTACTATGAACAAATTTTGAGGGGGGAAAACTTGTTTTATTTCCTATGGAGTCCTAGCAGTCCTGACAGAATGATATGCAATGGAATGTGTTCACTGTTGTGTATATTCTGTAGGTTTTGGCTATACCCCTGCAGAGATACAGAATGTTTCTGTTACCTCTGGAACTTCTTCCTTGCCTTTCCAGGCAGTGTTTTCTGTGTCTGTAATCACTGTTCTGATTACTTTTGGCAAAGAATAGTAGGACTTCAGACAAATAGAATCATGCTTTTTGTCTCGCATTTTTTGCTCAGTATATACTTGTGAGTTTTATGTTGCCAGGAATAGAAATAATACATTCTGTTTAATTGTTGAGTATATTCTATTACATGGATACACTATAATTTTTTACTCATTATGTTGAGGGGTGCTTGAATTATTTCCAGTTTTGGGCTATTATAAATAAGGAATTGTGTACCAGCCTTTTTTGCACAGACATGTTTTTATTTCTCCTGGTAAACACCTAGGAATGGTATTTATGGGCCACTGGTTAGATATCTATTTAATTCTGTAACAGTATTCTCAAATTGTAGCACATATCAGAATCACTTGATTGGATGGTAGCTGTGGAGAACTGGTCCTATCTCAAGAGTTTTTAGTTAGATCTTGCTTGCTAAAGTTTGAGAATCTGCATTTCCAGCAAGTTTTTCTTGGATGTCTCCAATTTTGGTGGTTCAGGGATTCTACTTTGAGAGCCATTGTTTTCTGAGAGCTTGCTGAACCTTTTCCAAAGTGGTTGTGCTATTTTTATACTTATACCTTATTACATGAGAGTCCTGATAGCTTGATATCTTGACCGATGTCTGGGGTGTTGTTCTTTAATGTTAGCCTGTAAGTATTTTATGGCAAACGATGTGTAGTATATACTTACTAGCCATTAATTGAATTTTTTTTTTGCATTACAGGGGTATTTATATACCTCTTGCTCTTGATTTTGTTTGAAAGGCCAAGCCACAGTTACAGAGTTCAGATCCGAGGCCTTTTCTCAGCAAAGTTTTACAGATAGGTTTTTCCAGGCCTTGACTTGCTCATTCACACTCCTAATGGTGTTTTGTCATAAGCAGGAGTTTTAATTTTAACAACCATTTACAGATTTTCATCAATTTTTACGATTGTTGCATTTTTGCTCTACACAATACTTACCTACTCACAAATCCTGCCCTCAGTACCTTTGCAAATATTCTCTACTCTATAGTTTTATTTTCATTTTATTTTTTTCAAAAATAAAAATGTTTTAAACTCTATTATCTTGCCAGATTATTTTTTTAATGCATGGTGTGAGGCAAAGGTTGCACTTGATTTTAGATTTTGGTATGGATATTCAGTTCTGCTAGCACCATTCGTTGAAGTTTAGTATAATATTCACATGATTTTATTTAGTTCTGTCATCTTTTTTTGTGTCTCATCAGTTCATTCCAAAAGGACACCTGTTCCTTTATTCAGCAGATTCCTTATATGCTTAAGCTAACACCATCCTCAGCAAAATAACAGCAAGAGCATGTTTGAAGTGAAATAAGTAGTTAACATACTAATCTCTAGTCTGGCATCATTATTCAGCTTCTCTGTCCTAATGATTATCCTTCTCTTTCGACAATGTTGCCATTGCAGTGCTAGCTGAAATATTTGAAAAACCTAGAAATCAGTTTAAATTCATAATCATAACTGATTCATTGTTGTCTAATAAATCAGTTAAGGTAATAAAAAAGAGACTTAGGTAAACGAACTTAAATGAGTCTTGGCCTTAACTTCGGATTAAAAAGATCTTTCATTATTCCTTTGAACATATATATTTGATGATAAGTGATTTTTGCCAATGAATATAATAAGTTGTTCATAGGTCAAGAAAACACGTTTTATCACATCACAGTACAGTGCTGTGATTTCAAAAAATGTCCAGTTTTATAAATAGTATCCAAAAATCTTAATGACTCACCTTTACTATCACATATATAGCGTGCTCCCCCGAGGAGTTCTAAATTCAGCTCCTTTGTGTTGTTCAGCTGTCAGTGTTTTAGAAAATCAGTATCTCCATGGAAAAATTGCACTTTTTCTTTCATTTTGTAGAACACTGTCCCTTACAAACAACCTACTCTTGTATCTAGACCTATGGTATATAATTCTGACTTGCAAGTTAAGAGGGATTCAGATTTTATCTGTTCCTAAGCGCAAACAAAATCTGGGGAAAGAAGACTGTGAGTTAGAAACAAGTAAAAACCTTAGTGCCATAAAATAATTTCTTAAGACATTATGAACCTATGAATGTGTGATTATTTTCTGGTTAGTTGTTAGTACTTTTTATTTTGATGCCACTAGAAGGTTGGTAATGAAAGCAAAGGTCAAGTTTGCTATGTAGAAGCTTCTTGATAAAGAATGTGATGGTATTTATAAAATAAATATGAAAAAAGGGACAAAAATGAGAATAGGAATGATGTTTGAGATTTTTATAATTGTATCCACACATTATTTATTGACAGTACCTACTTGATTAATGTCCCATGTAATAATGAAATACAACATTATAGGTTATAAAATTCATAAGAGGAAAGCTAGTTTACCCTGTATTAAAGAAATTTCACAAATGCATTGTCTAATTTATTTTCTTTTAGAATTCCAACAAGTAAACATTACTGTACCAAAATTTATTTCAAAGCCAAGACTAAAAAGGAACAAACGGCAGGTATGTATTCATAGATATACAAGGGAGGATGGAAAAATGTGGTGAATATTTAAATTTTAAAACGTGTATTACAGTAAAAGATACATTACCATTGCTACCTTTTATATACTATTCTCACTTGGAACATATTTATCTCCCATTGTCCTTGCCACCTTCTCTAATAGTTCTAGAAATCCTCTTTCATGTTTTTACAAGGTGTAATAAAGAAAATGTTAGGTGAGCATGTCTCCAGAGTACCACCCAGTGGAAAAGTAGGCAGATCAAAACACCACAGTGTGATGAGGAAACTCCCCATCCTCTGTCCTCACAGCGCAGCTTCTGGCTCTTCCTTGAAGTCAAATGACCGTGAAAGGTAAATGTCATCAACCCCGGACATCAAGGCAGCCTTGAAAATGCAACTGAAGAAAGACACTCTTGAAAAAGGACTTCCAGAACTGCTTCAGAAAGTGGCAAGAACAATGGGATAAGTGTGTTTGCATTGGGGGCAGAGAGTTGTTCCAGGGGCATTGATGCCAATGTATCTTTTTCTGTAATCATTTTATTTAAGTACATCCCTTAGTTTTTGGTCACATCTTGTGTATTATATTTTAAAACGCTTGGTAGCTGCTGATCATTTAAATATACATTAGGTGTCTGTGAGGGGGTAAATACTAGTTTAGGCATTTGTCAGGGTGTGGTTAGTGGCATAGCTGATAGATGTGTAGGAATGTAAAGATGAGCCTCATTATTTCATGAACTCAAAATGAATTCAAGACAGTGATAATAATACTTACGAGGTGCCCTGCTCTGTATTAGCATGTAATCCTCATAACCTTCATTATTTTTTTTATCTTTATTTTACTGATAAAGACAGCATAGCATAAGAGGCTAAAGAAACACGCCCCATCCCATAGGGTGGCACAATAGGATTGTGCTTCTGATCTCAAAGAGATGCTATTGCTGTATATATGGTCCGAACTGCCTCTCAGAGGCCTGTGTGTCTTTGAATTACTCTTAAGAGTTTCATGTATGTTGTGGAGATTTGGGAACATATACTGTAAATCTTGAAGTCCAGTTAAATAGGTAAAAATAACTACTCTCAAGAGTCAGTTTAAAGATAATATGTTCATGAACTCCTGAGTTGATGAAAGAATAGGATAATATTCTTTTGGCATATAGCTTCAAGTTCTTTACAGACACCTCAACATCTAACTTTTGCCAAGTAGATCCTTGGCTTTCTCTGGTGGACCAAAGAAACTGAGGTGTAATAAAGCTGTTGCCAATTAGCTGCTAGTTTCAAAAACCTGGGAAGATTCTCAGGACCATTGCCTTACCCATCTTGTGCATGTAAATGTCTGGCTTTGCCCCTGTCATGTTTCCTAGCTCTTCTCCTTGCCCTCTCTTCATTGTCTAATCCTCAAGTTCTTGCTTTCCTTTTAATTGTGATATACCTTTCTATTTTTATTTCTTCTTTGAATTCTTATACTAGGAAGATAAAAAAAGAAAAAAGGATACAAATGAAAAACCATTTTGTATCTGTATATTCAAAATAGGATAGATATATGACTACTTTCTCTTAATTCAGTGAATAGAAAGATTTATTCTAATAGTGTTTGAGGACAGGATATCATGTCTGCATCTTGTACAATGAATAACCACTAAGACAACAATATGCAATATATTAATTATTGAAACTGTTCTACTAATCGGTTTTGAAACTATTTCATTGCTATTTGTTTCTCAATAAAATTATCAAAAAAACAAAGCAGAAATACCAAAACAAACAAACAAACAAACAAACCCAAAGTTGTGGCCACCAGACTTGTGGAGAAGTCTATGGTATTACGTTCCACAATTAGCAAAGCAGATCTGTTTTTCCTAACAACATCCATTAGAAATAGGTTAGTAGTATCTTTGGTTTCCATCCTTAGAAGTACAATCTGTTATTCTCTATCAACCTGATATTAAAGAAGCTTTTAAGAAAGTTTTAAAGTTTAGGAATGCATTTGCCAAGAATCTGGCAGCATATTTTTAGTTTGTTTTAAATATAGCACTGAAAACAAATGCACATGTATTGATTCAGGTTGTATTGTACACCCTCATCACAAAAATGGCCCTTGGGCAAGTGACCAAAGAGTGAAAAATGTCTGTTGAGCCGTGTCATCAAGGAAAAGGTTAACATTATAGAGCTCACTGAGCATTGTGTTATCGTGTGACAACTGCAGAGAGTGTAGAGAATGACTACCCTGGTGGCTTTTGTCTGTAACGTTCATTGTCATGGTTTTGAAAGTAGAGGAAATGTCCTGATGGGCAGAGAGATCTAACTGTACCAGGTAACCCAAGACGACCTAGGAACTCTCCAGGCTATTCTGACCTAACCCCTTGTATCACCTGGAGGATCCTTTGAGCCATACCAGAGCAAGGGACATGTCCCAGATTTGGAATTGATAAAGATTCCTGGTCACTCCGTTCCCAGAAATAATGCTGGGATTCAATTAAACTGGGAAGAATCTCCTTTATGTGTATTCTGTTAAATGAAAATACTTGGTATAGGTGAGTAAAATGAATGGAAGTATAAAGTTAATGATGTTCATGTTTAATTTCATTTGCATAAATATTTCTGAAAGAAACTAGTAATTCCTTATACCCACTATGGAAGAAGGATTAGGAACTTGGTATATAAGGAATCCATAAGAGACAAACTATAATTGTAGGCTTTTTTATACTTTGTTCACTTTTTGAACCATGTAAATTTATTATTACTATGCAAAAATAAATAAATTGATGAAAGTTAAAAGATGCTAAAGGAACAAAGAAAATTTTTGTTTTGTTGCTGTCTTCTTTCTTGTTTTTCTTTTTAATTTTACATAGCTAAGTTTGGAGGGCTTATTTAGGTGTTTTCTTTTTTTTTCCCTTTGCCACCTTGCAGCTTCTTCGATACCCTCGTAATGTGGAAGAGGAAACCAAATATATTGAGCTGATGATTGTGAATGACCATCTTATGGTAGGATTTGCTTTTATTTTTTAACTTGTCTGTGCCTAGGCTAAAACCAGTGGGTACAAAAATAAGAAGAAATAAAAAGTTCCCCTACTTGTAACCTGGGAAAACGTTTGTGTATTAAATTTGTTTACCTCCCAACAAGCGGGGAGAATTCTTATGTCAAAGCAACTAGCAGTAATTGAGGATGTTCCAAAAATATTTGTGGTTCTGATAATGTAAACTGTGAATTTGCTTGATTAATTTAGTTACTAGTATTTGAATCTCCTCTTATTAAAATAATTGGCTTTGGAAAAGTTGGAATTTCTATTTTATGTTTGAAAAAGTAAGTGAAACATCAGTTTAGTGAAATTGTAGTTTTGCAATGCACAGCTTTATTCTAATAAAAGAAAAGCAATTTTTCTGTTTTTGTCTTGCCATGCTAAAAATCATGTGGAAATGCTTACTTACCAATGACTGAAGTTCAAGGATAAGAATTTGGCAAAACTTTCTTGTTGATTTGAGCTATCTGAACTCATAGTGTGCACATTAAACTAATAGGCATATTGCAGTCAGTAAGGTTTCATTCCTGGCAGTCATGAGTTGCAATGTTAATGGTTCCACAAAACCAGAATTTTAATAAAAATACTCAGTGAAACACATTGCTGAATTTTCCCAGATTTCAAGTATAGGTGCATTTCAATTTATACTGGGTGATTTGCTAGAGTGAAAATGTGTCATTTACATTTGATTAAATAGATGAGGTCAATCCTCCATATTATTGTTGCTTATAGGATTGATTGATGTGTCCTTGTTCACGCTAGGGCTATTTTATTCCTACCTGTTTGAATCCATGACTGTTTTTGTTCCTTGAGATATAAATAAGAATAAGTGGCAAGCACACACACACACACACACACACACACACACATATATATATATATATATTTTATTTTTTATTTTTTTCATAATTTTATTGATAAACAAATAGCAATGAGACAGTTTCAAATCAAATCGCTAGGACAGTTTCAATAATTAACACACTGCATACATTCTTCTTAGTGGTTAATTGCTGTACAAGATGCGGACTTGAGATCCTATTTATAAACACCATTAGAACAAATCATTCTATTCATTAAGAGAATGCAACTATATATCTATCCTAACCACTTTGAATACACAGATACAAAATGGACATTCATCTGTATACCCCATTTTTTCTAAGTTCCATTATTGAATATTATAGGTGTGTAAACTCAGCAAAATATTCTAAAAGAGTCCAGTAGCCCATAATAGCATTGGGTCTTCTGTTTAACTGGCAATGTCAGAAATTGTTGACCTGAGTCCCCCACAGCTCAACATAACAGCATGGCTTTACTTCCTATATTTCGTCTTCATACTTTTCTACTGGATGGTTAAGAGCAAGGTAAAGCAGGACCTATGCAACAAGAGTTGTAGCTTTTGGGTCTGAGAAGGTCAGTGAAATGCCCTCAGGATTTATCCTGAGATCCTGTACCTCAGATTGGCCAAGCAATGGCCGTGACTCATCCACATGGCTGACACTGACAGAGGTTCTACAAGCACATATATTTTGAGCGCTTTAGGTTGCTATACATTGAGGTGTTTATAGACACATGCAGATGACGTGAGAGCAGTGAACCAGGCGTAACACCGCAGGAGCGAGGTCTGCGGGAGAGGACCACATGTGGTGAGTTTCAGGGGTGCAGCTGCCTCGCAGCACTTGCCGGTTACTCCAAGTGGGGCTACTCCTTTAAATGTAGTCAGAATCACAATCTTGATTTTTTATTTCATTTTATTTTATTTCTTGTTGTTTTGATCCTGATTTTTTAAACACCGCTGCAGCCAAATAAAAGATATTTGTGATTCATGTGTAGCATAAACTTTATAGTAGGGTTTTGTTCTTACTCAATAAATCTGTCATAACCTTCACTTTCATACTTTTAGCAAGGTTCACATTCATTATTGGTGACCTATCCCTACTTAGATTTGTATGTCTTGCAATTATAGCTCTCATCTGTTTTATTATTTTGAATAACAATCTTGAACAGAATGAGCCTGTGGAATGGAACAAGTGAATACTTTTTATTGTATGTCTTGAGGTCTCAAGCTTTTGAGAGCCTTGCTTCAGGCTCCAGGGCTAATAAAAAACTAAGTCTTAGTTCTGACATCTTTTACAGAAAGCCTCTGGGACATTAAAGCCTTCTTCAGCATGCTTTCTCTGCTGAGATAATTGTCTCCTAGTTACTTTGAAAGCTTTTACTTGTCCTCTTTTGCTTTCAGTTCAAAAAGCATCGACTTTCTGTTGTCCATACCAATACCTATGCAAAATCTGTGGTGAACATGGCAGATTTAGTAAGTATTGACTTGATTCAGTATTGCTCTAGAAGAATTTATATCTCTAGATTACTAGTAGAAAGATTAATACTGTACTGTTTAGTTACTAAATCTTTGACAGGAAGTTGGGCAGCATCGTCAGATAAAAGAAAATAACCATATCCAGTTAGGAGCTAATTCAAGCAGCTACTTAAGCTTAGAGAAAGAAAAACAAAACCACCAGAACAAAAGATAAAGGGTTAGAATAAATTAGATAGATAAGGACCTTTCCTTCCAGGAAGAAAGGTTCTTCTGAGAGTGTTAAGTGAGTTGACAGCATCTCCCTGTCTCCAGGACCTAGAGAGACATAACAATGCAAAATAATTGGTTTATTTTGAATTCATTTTCTTTTAAAAAAAAAAAAAAACCTCTCCTAACTTCTTCCTTTTGCTTTTTGATTTCATTCTTTGACTTTGTAAGGCCATAAGCTTGGTTTGTGCAAAATTTACAGTTGTTATACTTTATGACTGAGTTGCTTTTCAGCCAAGGTTTCCTGGTGACCTGGCAATGGACTTTATTGATTTTGATCTCTCTCTGGGAGAGAAAGTTGTCATAGATTTGTCTGAATTCCTTTCTGTGTTTAGCAAACTGCAAAAGACAAAAGATAAGTTGTAGCCCCTAATAGAAATACTTACATTGTCCTTCTAGTGAGCGAGAAATCCTGCAGCACTTACACTTTTTCAAAGAGTGCCTAGTGCTGGTAGTGATAATCTTACATAAACACACTGTACCTCCTTTCATAGCATGGTCAGTGCCAGTGCCCACCCCAGGAGGTAAATCAGAGTTACTCAGGTTATATCGAAACTATGTATTTCCATGAAGAGTCTTCATTGGTCCATTTTTGGCCAGGTTTCTGAAAAAGGAATTAATTTTTTTGTTTAGGCTATTAAAAAGTAGACTCCGGGCAGCCTTGACTTGGTCCAAAAGGGGCCATTTATTTCTTTTTTTTTTCTTTTTTCTTTTTTTTTTTTTTGTGGCTTAAAACAAAACATTTATTATCAGTTCTGAAGGTCAGAAGTCCTGAAAGCAAGATGTCAGCAGGACTGTGTTCCTTCTAAAGTCTTTTAAGAGAGAATCTCTTCCCTTGGCTTTTCCAGATTTATCCCTAGGTGTCTGAAACTTTACGTGTTATTGTAAGTAATGTTGCTTTTAAAATGTATTTTTCCTATGTATATAGTCATGTCATCCATAAAGAATGATAGTTCTGTTTCCCTCCCCCTACTTATGTACTTTTTTCCTTGAGTCATGGACCATTTGTTTCTAAAACGTGTTCTATTCTTTGGGTATTGCTTCATAAACCACGTGAATTTCTGTTATTTAAAGGAAATGTGTACAAATTAAAATATTAATTGTGCTTTTTAAGAACAGTAACATTTATTACCTTTAATTACAACTGGAGGAGTTTCTCTTAGGAGTTTTGCAGTCCTGTTCATAAACCATCTGCTTTTACTATATGTACAGTTGTTGTGTTCATTCTGTTAATGTACTAGATATATAAAGACCAACTTAAGACAAGAATAGTATTGGTTGCCATGGAAACCTGGGCAGCTGACAACAAGTTTGCCATATCTGAAAATCCATTGATTACCCTACGTGAGTTTATGAAATACAGGAGGGATTTTATCAAAGAGAAAAGTGATGCAGTTCACCTTTTTTCGTACGTAACCTTCATAATGATTTATTACTTTTTTTGATTCCATGTTGAATTCTATATTGTGAATGTTTGTTTCTGCTAGATGATGCAGTTAAGTTTTGACATTTCAGGATGTCAATGAGAGAGTTTTATGGTATAGATTGTTTGAAATTGTCATGAAAATCTCTGTAATTTGACTTGAATTATTTTGTTGTTGTATGTTTGTTTCACTTTAAGAGACTTAATTAGTGCATGTACTGGATAAATGGAAGTACTGCTCCTACTCACGGGGTAGTCTTTTTTTTTGCAGAACTGGGGATTGAACTCAGGCCCTTGCGCTTGCCAGGGAATCACGGGGTATTCTTTAGCATAGATAAATACTCTTTGAGGTCTGTCTTTTAAATATTAGTGAACTTTCTGATTTTGGTTTTAAGTTAAGAGTTACATTTCTGGAGCTTATTTTTTTTTCTCTTTTGTTCTTTTGGGTAATTTACATATTTGATGTAATAAAGTATATATTACAGCATTTTAAAAATTGGTCACCTAAAGTTCTCAGTTAATGATAGTTTTAATTGAAGGAAAAAATATTTTGGGGGTGACTTTTAGATTTTATATTATTTCAGATTTAGAGAAAAGTTATAAGAATATTACAGGAAAATTGCCTATGCCCTTCACTAAGACCCATTAATTATTTGCATTTTCCCTCATTTATTTTATGGTTTTCCTCCTTTTTCCCTCCTTCCATATTTCTGTCAATCTATTGGATTCTTACTTACTGAATATTTGAATGTGTATTCTCTAAGAATACATTTATTCTCTTGTACAATCACAGTAAATTATTAAACTATAAAATAAAACATTGACTTGTTACTATTATATAATCTGTATTCTACACTTATATTTTACCAATTATCTCAGTCAATCATACTTTTTATTGCTAATATTTTCCCAACCAACAACTAATTCACTATCATACATTCTGATTAATCATCATGTCTCTGTAGTCTCCTCTAATCTGAAAGATTTTCTCAGCTTTTCTTTATTTTCAGTTTAACATTTCTGAAGAGCATAGGCTGATTATTTTATCAGCCTCTGGTCACTGTAGGAATATCTGTTCTTTTCTCATTACAAGATTCAAGTTATGTATTTTTGATAGATAGTATAGAAGTGATATTATATACCTCTCATAGTTCATCGTATTGGCAACTTAAAAATATGTATAACTCAGTTTGAGGTTGATATTATGTTTGAACTGTGAATAGTAAGTACTTTCCATTTTTCCTTTTCTAAAAGGGGGAGCCAATTTGAGAGTAGCCGGAGCGGGGCAGCTTATATTGGTGGGATTTGCTCATTGCTGAAAGGAGGAGGCGTGAATGAAGTAGGTGTGAACATCTGTACAATGCAAAGTGATATCTTGGCTTTCCTAATACTTAGTATAATTTCTCAACATTCCATGACACCAGATATTAGAATGTTTTATTAGCTACCAATATGTTTACTACACATGTCCAGAAAATAGAGTAGATAAATAATGAAAGATAATACCTGATAATTCTGGTCATGTTCTAGTTAGAATAATTGTCAAAGGAAATAATTTACATATTATATAGAGAATGTGTACCTTAACCTTTCTTGAAAAGAAGGTCCTGTTTGTCACTTTGAAGGATTTTCCAGAGAATTGAGTAATTCCTTGGAGCCCTTGGTTGCCCCTAAAAACCCAATGAGATATTTTCTTCTTTCTTCAGCATTTTACAAATTTTTGAGGAGAAAAAACAATCCATTAGGTTTTCTAGAGAGGCTCTTTTTGCCCTTAACACTCTAAATTTGCTGGAAATGATCTAAAGGAAAAACACCTGACTATCTGAGAGGATCCTCAGTTCTGAAGTGTGTATCGGCCATAACCCTCACTGCGTCCTGTTGATCATGTGCTTGTTTTGTTGCGCTACTTCTGTTGCATTTGGAGGAAGTTTTAGGAGTACAAATGGACGCATAGAGATGAACTAGTTCCAAATAAGCTTTTGACATTAATTTTTATTTTGTATTATTCAGAAGACTAGCCTAATCATATACAACTACTATGTTTTTCAGTAATGTTATGGAGGAAATTTTGAGAGATTATATTTCAGCTTTTAAATGCAAAATTGCATTATTCATTTTTTAAATTTATTCTAAAGATGTAATCCAACATGAATTTATTTCTTACAACTACTTCCCAAATGTAATTTAGTACTGGCTACAGTGTGGTTAGCTTCTGCTAAAGCAAATGCATAGAAATTATTTATTTTCAAATATATTATTGTACCTTTCTCTAACTATTCTTTAATGGTAATTGCATTTATATATATGTATATTATTTTTCTTTTTCAGTTTGGAAAAACTGATTTAATGGCTGTTACACTTGCTCAGTCATTAGCCCATAATATTGGCATTATCTCAGACAAAAGAAAGTTAGCCAGTGGTAAGTTATGGTACACATGGTTTCAATTGTATTTAAAGTAGACTCTGTTAAGTATTTTGTAGAATGAGATTCTTTGATTCAGTTGATTGATCAAAAGAATATAGGAAATGATATAAAATGAATAAGCCAGGGCACAAAATGTTGTTATCAGATGTAATAACTATATTACAGATGAAAAATTCTACATGTGTAATAAAATTTAAAGCCATAGGATAGTAAATTCAGAGTTGAATTTGATTTAAGAAGGGGAAAAATGAGAATTTATTTTGATAATTTGAAAAGGTCTAATAGAGAATTCTAGGCATTTATTTCAGATGAAATGTTTTATTAGGTTTATTTAAAATGTATGGCCACAGAGGTATAATTTCCTTGTTAGGATCAAATCTCCTGGTGCACTTAGTGATATGTGGACCATGTGATAGTGCTAAGTTTCACATTTGTGAAGACTGTATTTTCCAACTATGCAGTTACTTCACTATGAATGGTCAAATACTAGGTATTTAGAGTAACAATTTGATTATAGCATTGTATTAGTTTGGTAAATTTATGAGCATGGTTATGTATAATAACTTACCAATTCTAGAATACTCTTATTTGACAGATGAATGTGTAGTATATTACCTACATCTAGATTCTCCATATTTTTTATTTATTTATTTATTATTTATCTATTTATTTTTGTGGAACCGGGGATTGAACTCAGACCCTTGCACTTGCCAGGGAAGTGCTTATTCTACTGAGCCATTTCCCCAGCTCCTAGATTCTTTTTTAACTCTAAAGATAATCATACCATTTTTAGATGTATCTTGTAGATGCACTGACCAGATATTAAATAAAATGGCTCCAAGATCACATATATGTTATGTGCAAACTAAGGCTTGAATGCAGGTGTTCCTGAAGCTGAGGTCCTCCTGCTTAATTCTGTGTAGTCTACTTCTTTCAGTCTTGGTGCAGAGGGTTTGAAAAGTGTGCAAAATGTTGTAATAATGTCCTGCAAGGCCTGCGAAACTGATATTCTGTGGAGCACAAACTTCTTCCCTGTTTCATTGGTCTTTGGTTTTCTTTAAGTCATGTTAAGTGAATGACTAAAAATTTTGGCCATTTGTTAAAATATCAGAGAATTTTTTTTAATTGAAAGATACAAACTTGATAGGGTCAAAGTGTATTTTTGTGGTTATAATTGCATAAAAACTTAAAGTGTGAGCAGAGTTAGAAAGCAAGTATTACATTTTTTTTTTAGTAAGTATCTTAAAGTAAAGTGAAGGTCATATTTTTAAACATAGAAACCAGTACAACTGTGTTCACATTATAAAAAGGTGTATGTATTCATTTTCTTATAGGTGAGTGTAAATGTGAGGACACGTGGTCCGGATGCATAATGGGAGACACTGGGTGAGCCATTTCTAGTTGAAAATAATTTGCTTTTTGTCTGCTGTGCTGTTGTCTTTTTAGAAATATAATACTTAATAACAGTTCATGGCCTCTTCCCATAGCATTTATGAGAAAATCAAAAGTAAACGTTTTTAATGATTCTGTATATAAACATTTTCAGAAAATAGCTCTTTTTTTTGAGATTTAGTCTTTCTGAATAGTCCAAGCTGACCTTTAACTGACTATGTAACCCAGACTGGCTTTCCTATATGCTAGAATTATAGGTGTGTTCTACCACATCTGGAGTAAAGTACACTCTTATTTAAGAAAAAAATGGTGTCAAGTTAGTAGATCTAAGTGACTTTTAAAAAATTATTTATTTATTTGGAATGGGGTCTCACTACACAGCTCAGACTTGTAGTGATCCTTCTGTCTCAGTCTCCCAGCACTCAGATTCCAGGGAGCCTGGCAAGCGGTGCCGGGGATTGAATCTGGGTCCTTGCACTTATCAGGCAGGTACTTAGACCACTGAGCTATCTCCCCAGACCCCTAAGTGACTTGAAAGCCTTGAATCTAGCCTGGAAATGTAAGAAATGAGAAGCAAGTTTGTTTTTGATGGTTTACACAGTGATGGCGAGCACTTACAGACAAGTGCCCAAACTGCAAGCCAAAACCTACCCATGTATCTCACAGTGCCAGCCCTGCAGTTCAAGGTGAGTGCTGAGGTTTTGGCTTAGAAAAACCGACTCATAAATTAACATGTTTTGTCTTAAAAGAAAAACAACATGTATGCCATAGGTTCACCACCTTGGCTTACAGTTTACTTTCTAGTATCTTTTTTTCTCCTTCAATTCTGGTTGAATGGGGACTAGGCAGTAGTGTACCGCTAAGTTGACTCTCAAAAGCAAAGCCAGGAAAGCAGTGTCGTTCGTTCTGCAGCTTTCTCCGAGTTGCACGTGTGTGCCACCCACAGAGGCTGAGAGCAGGCTGCTGCCACTGGCTTCACAGTGTGCTGTACAACTTGTCCTCAGCAAGGCTGTCTCCTCCACACTGTGCACCTTCCCACACCAGCAGCCATCAGCTCTTACCTTTTGTTTATTCTAAATGAATTTTTTTTCCAGGATTATTACTGTTACCTGACTTTCAACCCTCATCAGCCTGTGCTATTTTTAATTCAGTAACATTTGAAACATTCAGCTTTTAGGCTTTCTTTCCCCTTATGAGCCCCATTTTTTATCATCATGAAAAAGTAGAGAGACTAAACCAATGAATATTTGTTTCACTCAGTTTTGAAAAGTAAAAACATTGCCTCCATGGTTAAATGCTCCTTATATCATGTTCTCCCTTATAGCAGTGTACCCTAGTCCCAGCCAAGGAACCATGACCTGGTGTGCGGTTCATATTACTGTTTGGAGGGCGTCTGTCTGTCTGTCTGTCTGTCTGTCTGTCTGTCCTTTTCCCTCATTGCTGGGACACATACTTGACAGAACTTGAAGGAGGAGAGGTTTACATCGTAGAAGTTTCAGGTCTGGCAGAGTCCGCCAGCTCTGAGGCAGGCCAGCTTGGCAGAGGGGCGTGGTGGAAGAGAGCTGATCCTGCCATGGCCAACAGGAAGCGGAGAGTGAAGGGAGAAGTGGGGAAGGGGGGCACAGTAGGCCTTTCCAGGCCACCCCCTAGCCCTGTTACCCATCTCTTCTGACAAGACCCTGCTGCCTGACAGCAAGTCAGCTCTCATGTCCCCTAATCTAATCATCTTCCGAATGTCCCACCTGTGATCATTGAAGATCCAGGGTACCATTAGAGAAAAACCCCAAGAATGTGTTTCCATTTTATATAAGAGGCATCGTACTGTAGGTAGAGTACTGTGTCTTTCTGACCAGCACTGTGTTTGTGAGATAAATCTATGCTGAGGATGGCCAGTGTAGCTTGCACTTTAAAGCCATTATCCTGCTCAGAACTTGGGCAGGTCTGGCTTGTGTAAAGAACAGGCTTCACATTTCTTACTCCAGTATTTACATGTCCGTAATCTTTTTTGTCCTCAGTTGCAATCTCATTTTCTCTGTGATGCTGATCTGTTTTCTAACTGTAAATGTATATTGGTTTCAAATAGTTTTTCATTTGCTGGCCATAGTCCTGCCTGGATTTTTGGTTTCTTAAAACTTTTGCTCATCGTAATTATATGTGAACCTTCAACATTTTAGCTCCTGAATATGTTGTTTTTCTCTGAAATGTTTTCTCCATTTTCCTCTATGAAATCACACTTCTAACCTATTATAGTTATTATTTAACAGAGCTTATTCTAACAAGGCTTACTGTAATTTTTAACATCAGCCTAACACTTTAATTCTGCATGTACTTATTTTCATCTTGTTATTTAATTATACATTTTTAAGGGATTACAGTTTATAATAATTTACATTTTATGCCTCAGACCATAGACTTGATTTTCAATATGTATTTGTGGGTTAGATTTGAATTTTGAGTTTTCAGGTTATGTCTGACAATGAGAGTAAATGATGGAGGTGATATACATATATAAAATATTTTTCAAAATTTCTTTGAAAATTTTGTTTAATATTGAAAGGAAGTGATATAGTTATAATTTTCTAAGAATTACTAAATTTAACATGAGAGATCTTGTCCTTTAAAAGTCACTTACCATCTGATTGTTCTGGCTAATACGATTTTCATGGACAATCTGCATAGCTCTAAGCATACTTCAGAACAAAATCAAATGGCCATCTTCTGATGTTTGTAGCTCATTACATTGGAATTCTTTTTGCATGAACTAGAAGCAAGCAAAGCTGGATGTGCATACCTGTAATCCCAGCACTCAGTAGGCTGAAGCAGGAGGAGTGCTGCTAGTTTGAGGGCAGCCTGTACAGCAAAGTGAGCTCAAGGCTAGCCTGAACTGCTTAGCAAAGCCCTGTCTCTCTCTCAAAATATTCAAACAAGAGAAAAACACTTTATATAAAATATTATCTGGCTTGACTCTGTAGTTTGATTTATGACACTGCCTAATGGTACTAACTATAGATACGTGTTCTTGTGGGTACCTTTCCTCTCACTTTTGCTTTCTGATGTTTTTCTATACTGCTAAATGTTGGGAACCATGGTTAGAATGAATACCATTAGTCTTATTTAAAGGTATACAAGTTATTATTATTATAGTTTATTTATTTATTTATTTATTTATTTATTTTTGTGGTACCAGGGATAGAACTCAGGACCTTGCACTTGACAGGCAGGCACCTACTCCTCTGAGCTATATCCCTGGCCCTAAAAGTTAAAATTTTCAGGATATAATGAATATAATAGGTGTTATCCTGAAAAACAGTAGTTTAGGAGCAGAAGAAGGGGAAAGACTCTGCCTTTAGATGTTTGAAGGGCTATGTTGTGGCAGTGGAATGAGGTTTTTGATTCAGTTAAGAACAGCTCTGTGTAGAAGTTCCAGGAAGCCAGATGTGGTGAAATAAAAGGAAGAGCCCTGCCCCGCCCCCCCGCCCCACACCAGCTCTTTACGTGTAGACAGTGCTTCCTGGGTGTCATGGGTGTTCTGTTACTGCCCCCTGAGGGAGAGCAGAGGGAGCTCTCTGCCCTGCCATGCTCAGGAGGCAAGTGGGGCTGTGATCCTTGCAGCCAGCTTTTCAGGGAAGAGGTCAGATTTGATTTGACATCCAGGTTTCTTGCAGGGAGAGCTAGTGACTTTTTACTAATGTTGCCACAGGGATTCGTCTCAGATTTTGGTCAGTAGACTAAAGAATATGTGTATATGTACATATGTACGCACACGAGGCACATTTTTATATCCATATCGGTGTGATCTGGAAGTCCTCTTTCTTGAACATCTTCAGCTGCACTGTTGTGGAACTTCAGTGTCCTGAGTTGATTAAAAATATTTATGTTTCATGGTCATTATGACTTCAATGACTTCAAGGAGCAGCTAGAAGTGACATGGTGCCATATCTAGTGGAGATAGATGGGGACACACTGTAATGTGTGTAAAACTTTCTGTCTAATGACTGGCACTTGGCAGCAATAGTCATATATTTTCTATCACACCCTGAAGACACCAATGAGAGAGAAATTCCAGATCTGCTATGGAAAGTTACAGGAAAAATGGGGTAAGTGGGTTCACAGTGAGAAGGAATTTGTGTGTGTGTATGTGTGTGTGTGTGTGTTGCAGGATCTTACTACACAGCTCAGACTCGTAGTGATCCGCCTGTTTTCAGTCTCCCCTGCTGGGATTACAGGCTAGTGCCACCAAGCCTGGACTTAGTGCACCTGGGGGCAGGGCTGACGGGGAACGTGGTGCCAGGGATTGAACCCTGGCCCCTGTGCTTGCCTAAGCAGGCACTTAATCCACTTAGCTATCTCACCGGCCCTGAGGAGGAATGTTTTAAGGAAGACTAATGGCAGTGTGCCTTTATTTGTAATGTGTTTTTAAAAATTTAAATATTCATTGGATGTTTTGATTAAAACTTTTTTATGATGGATTAGAGAGGACAGTGAATAGATCATCAACTAGGGGTGGTCATTGAAAGGAAAAAGGAAGTAAATATGGAAGCTGTTAAATTAAGAATAAAATTTGTATTTCATATTAGGACAAGGGAATGAAAGAAATAAATACAATGGACAGCCTATTCAAGACAACTTTATTTGGATGGTTGGACATGAAATGCCTCAAAAATGAGTTTAAGGTTAATAATTGTTATGAATTCTATAAATTGACTTGTTAGCACTGTGCTAGGCAGAAATAGAAATTATAAATGGACACAGTCCTTATAGACTAGATGGTGATGCTTTATAAAAACTAGTCCTTATTGTATCGATCCTCTCTTTTAATAAATGTCCAAAAAGTAGTTTTAGAAAGATACAGAAAATACTATCACTCCTGGTTAGTATTAAGGTATTCGTGTATTTTAATGCAGTAACTTTTCTTTCCATTTTTATTTTTGTTTTATAAAATTTGCTCTAGGATAGATATGTAATTATTTGTTCAGTTCATAGTTAATATTATATAGTGAGCACTTTCTAAGTCTGTTCTTCAGTGCTATGATTATTAATAACCCCATGGTATGCCATTTTATTTACATACCATAGTTTATTCTCTTACTGTACAACATTTGGGTTATTGTCATTATTTGCTGATATGAATTATGCTCTAATAAATACTTGGTGTACATATCTTGTGCACATAGCTTTTTATTTTCATAAGAAAAATTTCTCAAAGTACAGTACTAAATCTAACGGTGTGCACATTTTGAAGATGCCTAATAGACGTATTTTAATTGTTCTTAAAGTGTCCTTACTTTCTTGACTGTCTTGCACTTTTTTTGGTATACATTTTATTAAAGCAGTCTCAAACTTGAGCAAACATTGCAAAATTAATAGCGAAGATCATTTTTGTCCCCTGAGTCATGCACTGCTAACTTTGTGCCCTTTTAAACTCCTTAGGTGCACTTCCTAAAACCCAAACCACCTTCTTATATAACTCTAATGCAACCAGTCAAATCTTAAATTCTTAGCTCTCACTCAAGACTGTGCTGTATTTTAAGAATGTCATTTATAACAAAAGCTTCAGAATGAGGGATCACATTTTAGTTTTTACATCTTTACCCTCCTTTAGACTAGAATAGTTCCTTAAATTTCTTTGAGTTTTATGACCTGACAGGCCTATAGATGTAGGTCAGTTATTTTGTAGAATTTCCTGCTCTTTGGGTTCTGGCCCAGATTTATTATTTAAAACTCATTTTAAAAAGATCTTTCTAACTGTCCTTGATTTAATTTATAGGTATGCTATGTGTGTGTTTCCTTTAAATACATTTATAAATAGTGAACAACTCATATTTATCATTAGTACTGGAAGAACATGGAAATGTAATGAGTTAGAAAAAAAAGAAATGTAATGAGTGAATGCAGTTTTTATTATAGGATGAATACAGATGTTGTACTTAAGTGGAATTCTTTCATTTTAATGAAAAATATATAATCTTAATCTTCACTTTTAAGACTAATACAAAAAGGACACCAATGTTTTACTCAATTTTTGATTCTCTGCTCTCCTACAGCTATTATCTACCCAAAAAGTTCACCCAGTGTAATATTGAAGAGTATCATGACTTCCTAAATAGTGGAGGTGGGGCCTGCCTGTTCAATAAACCTTCTAAGGTAATGTGTCCGATCCAGAGTTGTTAATTATTAATCTTCCCAGTTGCTATACATACAAATTTTTGCTATTGGGTCTACACACAAAAGCTTTTCAATTTGGCTTCTCAGTATGTGTTCTCAATGGGCTAATACATTTTCAAAATCAACTTTAATATTGGATATTTGCACTGTTCTGAAGTAATAGAATATAGATAAAATGAGTGGAGTTCTTTTGTTTTCTTTATCTTGTTTTGCTTTTTGCTCCTATTTGGTTATAAAAGTATATGTATATCTTTTTATATGGATGTCTACACCTTTGTTCTGTCATTTGCAAACTTACATTTTTGATTGAGCATTATATATGTAGCTAATAGCAATTATTTATTAATTTTGTCTATTACCATAAGATAAATTATATTCAAAGCATAGTAAAATTGATGGAGAGTTAGTAAAATAGACTTAAAATGTCTTCTTGGACAGACCAATAATTGCTCTAATCTCTGACACAAATTATTATTGGCATTCTCCATGAAGGTATGTGGGTACTGTGTTTTATATTAAATAAATCAATGGACACATTAATTTCTGTGATGCTTTTTATGTCTATAAAATAAATTTAAGAAGAAAATATAGTTAATAAAGACTTTTTCGCAGATGATTAAACTTGATCCTCACAATTTTGGAACACTAAGCGAATAGCTGGTATTATTCTTATGCCTAAATAGTTGTGCCAAGATTTTATTTTATTTTACTTTGGCTCTGGGCATTGAATGTAGGACTTCACAAAAACTAAGCACATGCTCTGCTGGGGAGCCACTCCCACGGCCTGTGCCAAGATTTTAATCTGGACATTCTGACTCCAAACTGCTTGCTCTTGACTGAAATCAAATTCAGGAATTTGTTGGGTGTGGTTTTAGTCAGTGCCTAGATGTTCTTCCTATTTTAGTTCCATTTACCCAGCCCTACTTTGTATGTATGTTATATATGTAAATAGATGTGAAGCTGTATACATGTATTAAACATGAGTGTACAAGTGGACATTTATAAATTTCTAAGTTCTAAAAGTCACGCCTTTCAGTTTAGATAAATAAAAATATATTTGGGATGACTGGAGTTATGCCAGGAATGTAGGTGTGGCTCTTAGGTCTCTGGGGCCGTTGCTGTTGACTTGTCTGTATTTCAGTTCCCTCTCTGGTTTTGTTCCACAGCTTCTTGACCCTCCCGAGTGTGGCAATGGCTTCATTGAAACTGGAGAGGAGTGTGATTGTGGGACCTCTGCAGTAAGTCTCTGGTCATTTTGAAGATGGCTTTTGGGTAACTCAGGATCTTTCTAGGTCCATACACTCAGTGGTACAGGGCAAGTGTTATGTTTGAAACTTTGTAGAATTTGTGGCTGAAAGTTCATTATTGTGAATCTATACACTTAGTTTTGAAAGTTGGTACTCTTAGGAAGTTAAAAGAAAATGACACCACTCTGATGTTCTGCAAATGCTTGCTTTCCTTAGGAATGTGTCCTTGAAGGGGCAGAGTGTTGTAAGAAATGCACGTTGACTCAGGACTCGCAGTGCAGTGATGGGCTCTGCTGTCAAAAGTGCAAGGTAAATAAAAGTTAACCAGTGACAAATGAATGGAGAGAACGTGTGATTACACTGCTAAGGCGAGGCAAAGAGAATGTAATAATCATAGCATCCAAATAACTAAATGCTGGCAAGATTCTGCAATATCTTAGGAAGTATGCTTACCATCATTTTTCTAACCAATGGTGGTTTGCCCAAGGTATTGTATGAAGTAAGTCAGGGATCTGGGCCTGAACCCTGTCAGTCTTCAGGGCCATTCTTTCTATCCGGCCTCCCTTAGAGGCAAGCACATTAAATGATTTGGTGTTACTAATCTTTGAACCAAGTATGCAGTATTTTTCTTTGTCAAGCCAGGTGGATGTTTGGTAGATTCTTCTTGTTGTTCAGCTTGATGTATCTCTTTCATTTGTTGTTGAGGAAATAAAAGATACACTTTAACCATGGTACTGTGTTGCATGTTTTATTGTGCATGGAACTGAGACTGCTTCTGTTTCTCTCAGTATCCTTGCATTTGTTTTCAGATATTTAAACTTTCACATCAAGAATAATGTTTAGGGGTTACATTTGCTGAAGAACTCAGTTGTTTTTTTTCCCCATTTCTTTTATTATATAATACCTGATGTCACACCCTATGTTGTTTCTGAGATTTAACATTGGTCTGTTTCAGTTATGTACATTTTATAGAACAGATGGAGGCCTGGCAGGACCTCCATATGGCACCTAGCACTACACTGGCCCTACTTGAGTTTATGCCTAGTACGATGAGATCTCTTGAGTCTCCACCCAGTGCTCACTGTCCTGTGCCTTCACTGGACCCCCAGAGTCTATCTGGCGTACAGCTCCAGTCCTAGGTAGCTTGGGTCTCCACTGAGCACCCCAGGCTCATATAAGTCTCTGCCTGATGACCCAGGCCTGGGGAGCCCCCATTTGGCATCAGGCACCCTATTCCCTCCTTGAGTGCACTGGGTTTCCATATTGTACCCCACAACAATTGTGGATACATCTTTGTCTCTGCTGAATAGCTGTGAACTGCCAGAGTCAGCCCAACACTCAGGCCTCTGGGTGGGTTTCAAACAGATCAAGACATATCATAGTCAAGATTCTAGAAGTTAAACCCAGGAACAGAATTGTAAAAGCTGTTAGAGAAAACAGACAAATCACTTACAAAGGAAAATCCATCGGAATTATAGTAGCCTTCTCATCACAAACACTAAAGTAAAGGAGAGCTTGGAGTGAAGTGTTTCAAGCCCTATAAGAAATGAGTTTGCAACCCAGAGTGATATATCACCAAAAATTATCTTTCAGAACTGATAAAAATCGAACAGAGTGAGTGAGCAATTAGGTAGAAGAGAAAGGAAGGAAATCTACAGCATAAAAATAACAGCAACCCATCAGTACCTATCAGTTACAATCATCAAGTGGAATGATCTCAGTTCACCAATCAAAAGACACAGATTAGCAGACTAGATCAAGAAATGCAACACAATACTATACTATATGCAAGAAATACATTTAGCCAAAATGAAATCCATAGAGTGAAAGTCAATCAAAGGATGAAAGTCAGTATTCCATGCAGAATAAACCTAGACAAAAGCAGGTGTAGCTATCCTAATAGCAGATAAAGTGGATTTCAAGCCCAAGATTCATCAGAAGAGACAAAGAAAGATATTACATATTGATTAAGCATACAAGTCAACAGAAAGTTAACAATTATATTTATAGACCAAATACCAGTGCACCAACTTCATAAAATAAACTAATGGGTATTAAAAATTGGAAGAGCACAAGTACAATTGCTATGGGAGTCTTTAATACCCCTGTATCACAAGGGGACAGACCAACTACATAAAAATCAACAAACAAATATCAGAGTTGAACCAAAGCTTTGAATAAATGAACTTAATAGATATCTGCTGAGTGTTCCATTCAACAACAGAATATGCATTCTTCTTAGCAGCACATAGCACTTTCTCTAAAGTAGACCACACACAAGCCCATAAAGCATGTTTATGTAAATACATAAGAATTGAAATTATTCCACGCATATTATCAGACCATAGTGCAATGAAATTGAGAATCAGTGTCAAAAGACACTACAGAAACTGTGAAACACATGGAATTTAAATAATACTCTCTTGGAAGTAACAAACTCACCAAGGTGAAAAAGATGCCTTTTATAGTAGCATCAAGAAAAATGAAATAGGAATTAACTTAACCAAGGAAGTAAAAGGCCTCGACAGCACTCTGGAAAGAGAGACCGAAGAGGATGTTAGAAAGGGAAAGATATCTCCTGTTCCTAGATAGGCAGAACCAATATAGTGCAAACGGCCATACTTACAAACCTTATACAGGTTCAATGCGACCCCAATCAAAACACTAGTAGTATTCCTCATAGAATAGAGAAAGCAATTCTAAAATTCACATGAAGTTAGAAGAAGCCTAGAATATCAAAGGCAATTTTTGAGCAACAAGGGCAAGGCAGGGAGCATGATAGTCCCAGAGTTCAAGTTATACTACAAAGCAAAGACATTATGCTGTTGGAAAAAATCAAAACAGATTTGTGGATCAGTGGAACAGAGTGGACAATGTAGAAATAACTTCAGATACATTCAGCTACCTTCTCTTTGACAAAGGAGCCAAATACGTTTCACTGGAGGAAAGATAGCCTCTTTAATAAATGGTGCTGGGAAAACTGGCTACCCATATGCTGGTAATTGAACATAGACCCAGAACTTTCACCATGTACTACACTAAAAATAGATCAAAGATCTAAATATAAAATGGAAACATTTGATCTGCAGGCAGATAAAATAGGTAAAACTCTTGAAGATATAGGTCATAACTTATTGATTGTGTCAATTTGAGTAAGAGATAACCAACTAAATTGGATCAGCATAGTTCTGGGTATGCCTGAGGGGATTTAATAAGGACAAAAGACTGATTCTGGGTAGGCTTGTCATATGAATGGTATAAAAGGAAAATGAAGAAGGGAAGCTCACTTCTCTTCCTTGGGAGGAGCTAGTTTTCACCATCACCTTGGACATTGTCTTCTGGTGTCCAGTGTAGGCTGTTCAGCCCCAAACACAGACTCTGCAGCCTTCTGATACTGACTCATTCAGAACACTACAGTGAGCTCCAGACCTTCAGCTGGATCCTTTGGATCTCCACTGTGCAGACAAGCCCGTTGCACTCCTCCATACCTGACTGTGGAGGCTACATTGCTAGCCTATCTTGTAAATTCTTGTATAATTGTATATCTTGCATGAAGTACGTTTCTCTAGTAAGCATTAACTGATACAACATATTAGGTATAGGCAAAGGGTTTCTGAACAGAACCAAGAATCAACAAATGGTATCACATCAAATTAAAAATTTCTGCACAGCCATCAACAGAGTGAAAACACACCTATGGAATGGCAAGAATATTTTGCCCACTATTCAGACTAATATCTAGAATATATAAAGAACTTAAAAAATTTAGGCCCCCCAAACTTAAAGATCCAATCAAGAAATGGGTATCTGAAATGATTTGCCACATCTCATGTGAAGAAATACAAATGGCTAATAAAGAGGTGAAAAAATGTTCAACATTGCTGGCCAGTAGAAAAATGTAAATTAAAACACTCAGTTTCTATCCCACTCCAGAAAGAATGGCTGTCATCAAGAAATCAACCAATAACAAGTGTTGACCAAGCTGTAGGGAGAAAGGAACTCTTCTTCATTGTTTGTAGGAGTGTAAACTGGTATAGCCACTATGGAAGTCAGTATGGAAATTCCTCAAAGCCTAAAACTAGGAATTCCATTTGACCTAGCTATTCCCCACCTAGGTATCTTCTTGAAAGAGTTAGAGTTATCATACCACAATGATGTGTGCATATCCTTATTTATAACAACACAATTTATAATAGCTAAATCTTGGAAATAGCCTATATGTGCATCTACAGATACATGGATAAAGAAAACAAGACATTTATATACAACAGAGGACTGCTCCACTAGAGAGGATAAAATTGAGGCATTTAAAATAAATGGATGCATTTTTAAAATGTAATTTTATCAGTACATTTTAGATAAACATAATGATAACATTCACCATTTGCACTTACACAGGATATCTGTACATAAAGTATCTTCATTCTTGTTTTCCTATAATGGGAGGCATCTAGAGACCATAATATTTAGTGAAATAAATCAGACACACAAGTTGAAGTATTACATTTTTTCTCTTTGTGACAAACCAAAAGTATAAATAAGGAGCAGAATGAAAGACATTAGGAAGCAGAAAGATCATTTTTAAGTGAGAAATGGAACAAGAGGGAGGAGGAAAGGGGAAAAAGGATTTAAAAAGTGTTGAAGAGAAAAAATAGAAATAGAGCTTTAGTAAATAGGAAGAGGGAAGAAGAATTGGAGGGGCTGGTATGGGGGCTGGTCAACAGAAAACGATCAAACTGAGTTATGTACGCGTGCAGATGCTTGCGGTAAATGCAGTCAGTATGTGCCATAAACTACTAAGTAAAGTACCATTTGCAGATAAACAAACAAACAGAAGCTATCATACTGTCTTCTATGTGCCAGAGATTATTCTATGTGCTTTTAGTTTATGTCATCTTACATCTGAGTTTCTTCACTGTTGACTTTCTTGCTTGGATAATTATTTTTATGGAGGGTGCGTCTTACACATTGTAGGGTGTTTGGCAGCATTCCTTTGTTCTCCCTATTAGATACACCCCTCCTGTTCCTCAGAGCCAAAACATCTCCGGACACTGTTGAAGGTCCCTTTGTGGGACAGCCACCCCTGCTGGAGACTGTGTCTTACACAGTGCTCGTATGACACTGTTGGGATGTGCTTTGTGCTCCTGGTTTATATAATTGAGAGACCCTGCCCTGAGGAAGCGAACCAACTGCACGGGCCCCCAGCCAGTCAGGGTGAGATGGCAGCCACATGCCCATCTGCTGGCCACACCTTCTGCTGTTTCCACTCTCCCACAGTTCACAGGGAACTTGTCTTCTGGAGGCTTTTTGAAAACTAGTAAGGTACTGGCAGCGATCTTTGAAAATGCTCTCTAAAAAGCGAAGATTAAACCAAATGTGAAACAGACATTCTTTCATTTTGGCTAAAACAACTGCTTATTCTGTCAGCTCTTACAGCTACTGTAACAGGGAATCCTGAGTCATTTATCACTATCCTTGATGTTTTAGGTCTGCCATCTTTAAGTAAATGTTTTCTTTTTCTTTTTTTTTTTTTTTTTTTTTTTTTCGGAACCAGGGATTGAACTCAGGCCCTTGCACTTGCCAGGCAAGCACTTATTCCACTGAGCTATCTCCCTGCCCCCCCACTTTTTTTTTTAATAGTGATTTTTTTTTTTTTTTTGTACTGGAAATTGAACTCAGGACCTTGCACTTGCCGGGTAGGCACTTGTAACACTGAGCTATATCCCTGGCCCTTCTTTTCCTGACCTACATAATTAGGCTCTTTGTGATACAGTTATCACAATGAAGAGCCACAAAATAATAAAATTTAAAAGCCTAAAATAAGATGGCATGACTACTGTCCCACAGAATAACTTACTTACAAGTCTGGTACTGTCCTTTCTGCCATTTCCTTTACCTGCATCTCCTTTCCTTCTTTCCCACTGTAGACACCTAGGGAGCTGGAGGCAGGGTAGCCAATGGCAAAGGGGCAATTGACAATCAAGATGATGTATCCTACATCTTTTTTTTTTTTTTTGGTGCATATTTATAATGATTTATCTGTAGGCCAGGGACGGCCAACATTTTTTATGAAGGATGTGGTCATAATGTGTGGTGTGACACGTTTCTGTGGCAGGTACTCGGCTCTGCCTTTGCAAGCAGCCATGGAATACACAGGATGAAGAGCATGTTGCAGTGCTCTGGAAAGCTTACAAAGATATGGCCAACTTGGCCCTCAGTCAATAACTTATGGACCTCTGCGGGAAAATTCTGCTAGCTTTTTGGATATTATTTTCTTAGGCCCATTGACTGTTCACATTGGGCAAGGATTGTGTTTGATTTATTTACTCTTATATCCCAGAACGGCTGTTCTTTCTTCCTGGAAATTCTCAAATATTTATAGTCTTTATCTAAACTCTAGATCAAATCTGCTCATATTTCTATTTTTGATATTTTAAAGTTGTGGCTTGTGCCACTTTCAAGGAGTAAGAGAACTAGAACATCTGAAATTAAAATACTTTATTTCCTTATTTTTATGGCCTAGTCACCCACATTAAAACACAAGTTCATTGTGCGCCATATAGGGCGTTGGTGTTTTGTTCGCCCCTGAGTCTTTGGTGACTACAACAGTGTGTGATACATCCTGAGTGCCTAGTAAATATGTCACATCTCCTAAAAACTATTTTTTTTTGAAATCCTTACTGGAGTTGGCAGTGGCTGTGGCAGGTTACTCAGTGCCTGAGGTGCTGAGCTGGGAGGAGGGTGTGGCTTCCTCAGAAGGGAGCCTGATGAGGCCCCTGTGAGAGCCCAGAGCTCCAAGGAGGGTCCCAGACCTTAGACTATGGAGGGGAAAATAAAGTAGCTGAAGAAGGAAGGAGAACATAATAACTTCATGTGTCCCTGTTTTGTCATAATGAGCACTGTTTTGATTTATAGACTCAGTGAGATTGAGAAATTATTTATAGAACTGCACACTTACTGAAAATATTTGAGGTGACTGAAAACAAAGAAACACAAAATAAAACCCTGATAGGTATAAATAAGAAGAACCCTGGAAAAAGAGTAAATATCCAGGATTTAAATCTATATAGAGGACCGGGGAGATGGCTCAGTAAAATAAGTGCTTGCCTGGCAAGCATGAAGGCCTGAGTTCAATCCCCAGTTCTGCCAAAAACAAATAAATCTATGCTAGCTTGGGAGGGAATAGCTTTGTTAGAAAATCAAGCTTCTGTGATTCAACCCAATTCTTCGCAGGTAAGGCCCAGGGGTGGGGGTTATGTGATTACAGTGTCAGTAAGAATGAAAGCTAGAGCCCAAATCCAAATTCTACTTGGCAAAAAAAATTACTAGACCTAGAACTAACTCATTATTCTTAAGGGGCAAGTGCCGTCAGGGAGTATGCCACGTTAGCCGAACATTTGAGGCTTATGTGTGATGACCATGGAAGCTGCTTCCTACACAGAAAACTGTCTCTTAAAACTATTAAAAATAGCATCCTGTTCAATAACTGTGGTTGCCCCTACTACTGCCATCTTAAATAGTGCCAGGTATTCCTAACCAAACCATTTTTATGTTCTTTTTAAAGATGATCCTGTGAGAGTTTTTGTTTCTTCTACAGTTTTACGCATTGATTTTTCTTCGTTTTAGTTTCAGCCTATGGGGACCGTGTGCCGAGAAGCAGTGAACGATTGTGATATTCGTGAAACATGCTCAGGAAATTCAAGCCAGGTAATGTATAGAACAGTTTCCTTAAACCCTAGAGGAAAAAGTGGAGGCACCTCTAGTCCTCTGACTGCCCCTGGAATGCAATGGACAGGATGCTCGGGTCTCTTTCGCATCATCTCTCTTTGTTTCTCAGTATTTAAAGATTCAGTAATCAAAGCTTAAGCAGATGTAAAGCATACTTTTGTTTTAATGTTCACTTAGCCTGAAATGACAATTATGTCTTAAATATTTTGGTTTTAAGTTCAAAGTAAAAAGCAGTTTGTTTTTGTCTACTTAGTAAAGGAAGAAGCAGAGGACTCTTTAGCTGCGTGAGACAGAAGCCAGCGGAGACAAGAGTTCTAACACACAAGGCTCTGAGAGGAGAGCGCTCTTCTCTCTCTGAGATGGTCACATCACTTCTACTGTTTACAGCTGTCCTGGAAATTGATAGCATTTAGTTGTCAATAGGCATACTGGGAAATGGGAAACTGATGAGGGTTTCAAAATCTCCAGACCTCACTTTGCACAGTAACGCTCGGCTATAAAAATAGTTACATAAGCAGAAACAATGCAGCGTCGCCTGAACTACATATTGAGGCTGTCTCAGAAATCCAAAAAAAAAAAAAAAGAAAAAGAAAAAGAAAACCAACCAACCAAACGAAAAACAGTAGAAAATATTATGGTTCATCTATGATCTTTAAAACATGCATACAAGCTGGGTATCATGTAGGGTAGCACATGCACATGATTTGAGCCTTGGGGAGGCTAAGACAAGAGCATCCTGAGACTTGAATTCAAGGTCAGCCTGAACTACACAGTCAGATGCTGTCACAACAAAACAGAATGACATAAAAATGCAACAAACTATCAAAAATCTCTTGCCACTGGCTTAAATGTGAAGAGAAATGAGGAAAGAGGTATTTAACACACTAAAAGGAAACAATGAATTTTTTTTAACAGTCTTAGAAGTAGTTTGCACTCCACTTGCTTCACATTGTGAACCTCGAGGTACGACACTGAGCACTGTGTCCATGCTTTGGGGGCAGTGGTCAGCATCTTGTCCTTGGTTCTTTGCATGTTGGGAGATGCTGAAGGGGTATGGAGCTGTGTGTGTGAGGTGTCTTGGCAGTGCTGCTGTCTTTGGGATGTCTTGGTTATGTGTCACCCACTCCATTCCTTATGCCCGTGAATCCATCTTGGCCAGGTCCCTTGGGTGCTTGTCTGGAGCTCTGTGGGCGGCCCTATCAGCATCCCGTAGTAGCTACTTTTATTCTAATTCCATTTATGTGCAATTTGAATTTCACCCTTGGTGTTAGTGCCTTCATTTCTGTACTACATTTTCATCCCTGTGGACCAGTGCCTTCTTCATCTATCCGTTTTTGCACAATACCACATGATATCTCCAGAAAACAGAGGCACCTGAGCTGCACACAGTGCCGCCTGTGTGTGAACTGAACACAGATGGGCAGTGGCCAGTCACTGACAGACATGGGCAAAAGGATCAGGAGGGCTCACTGACCATGGCGGGTGTGGTTATTGGCCTTGTGATCAGTTGATTGCAAAGCTAGTACAAAAGTTTGCACCTTACAGGATTACAATGAATGCACAGGACCGTGATAAGGATAACTGAAACCATGTTGCTTTGGGGGCTTGTGTTATTTAGCAAAACCACAGAACCTTCTCACCATGTCTCCCAACTTTTCTCATGTGACTATACAACTATACATTTTCTTCCTTATATAAACAAACATAAAAATTGCCATTTTTAACATATATATGTATATATTTAGTACAGGGTCTATAGGGTCTCACTACACAGCTTGGACTCATAGTGATCCTCCTGTTTTTAGCTTCCTAGTGCGGGTATTACAGGCATGCGCCACCATGCCCAGATTTGGTGGCCAGCTCAACATTCCTGGAGCCTGGCGTGTCAAATGTTTTTCTCTATTGAGATGATCGCATGGTTTTTGTCTGTAGCTCTATTCATATGGTATATTGCATTTATTGTTGAAACATTCCTACATCCTTATTTGGTCCTGGAGTATAATCTTGATGATTTGCTGCATTCTTTTTTTTTTTTTTTTTTTTTTTGGTACCAGCAGGCACTATGCCACTGAGCTATATCCCCAGCACTTCCTGCGTTCTATTTGCCATTGTCTTATTGAGGATTTTTTTCTATCTCAGTTCATTAGGGAGATTGGCCTATATTGCTCTTTCTTGGTTGGCTCCTTCTTTGGTTTGGTTTTGGTATCAGGGTAATGCTGGCTTCCAGGAACCATTTGGGGAGTATTTCTTCCATTTCACTTTCATTAAAGAATTTGAGAAATAATGGCATTAGGTCTTCACTAAATTTCCTGTAGAGTTTATCACTGACTTTGTCAGGGCTTGGGCTTTTCTTTGTTGGTAGGTTTTTAATTACATCTTTAATTTCATTGACCGATACTGGTTTATTTAGAATTGTTATGTCTTCTTGATTCAGTTTTAGTAATTCATATGTCACTAGGAATCTGTTCATTTTTTTTGTGTTTTTCATCTTATTCAAATACAAGTTCTGAAAGTACTTATAGATGATTTCCAAGCATCTTATCTTTGGCAAAGGAGCCAAACACGAAAGGAAGGAGGATAGCCTCTTTAATAAATGGTCCTGGAAACTGGCTTTCAACATGCTGAAGATGAAAACTAAACTCGTGTCTTTCACTGTGCAATAGACTAATGTAAAAATGGGTCAAAGATCGAAATGTTAAAACAAAAACACTAAATCTGCTCATGGATAGAATAGGTGGAATTTTTAAGACATTGCTGTAGCCTAAGAGTTTATGGCCAAAACTCCGATCACATGAGTAATATCACAAGGAATTAACAGCTGGGATCTCACAGAGGAACCACCAACAGAATACAGAGACAGCCATGGTGTGGAAAAAACAAACGTTGCCAACAGTACTTCAAACAAAGGACTGCTATCTAGAATATATGAAGAATTCAAAAAAATCAGGACGCCTAAACAGAAAGACGCTATCCTAAAATATCCATCTGAAATGAATAGACACTTTTCAGATGAAGAAATAGAAATGGCAAATAAATATATTTTAAAGATATTCAGAATCCCTGGTCATTGGAAAGAGGCAAATTAAGCAATTCTGACATTCTGACTTACTTCAGAAAGGATGACTATTATTAAAAAAAAATCAATCAATAACAAATGTTGTTGGTTGTTGTTCAGACAGGGGCAATCACTGTGAAAATCAGTATGGAGATTCCTCAAAAAACTAAAAGTGCAGGGCCTGCTTGACCCAGCTATTCCCCTTCTTGGTATCCTCCTGAAAGAACTAAAAGCATGGAACCACAGCGATATATGCACACCCATGCATGTAGTTGCAAAGTTTCTACTAGCCAGATCTTGGAAAAAACCCAATGCACATCAGCCAGTGAATGAATAAAGAAGATGTGTTGTTTTTTCTTTTTTCTTTTTTAATACAATAGAGCTGCTGTGCTATAAAGGACAAGCTTGAGAAATTTCTAGCTAAATGAATGTACCTTGAAACTATAAAGTATAAATAAGGATCCAATGTATGACACTTACTGAAAAATGAGAAGAAAATGTTCAAATGAGACAAAGAATCAAGGAAGGGAGAGGAGGGAAAGAGAAATGGGTTAAGAATAAAAAAGACATGGAAACAGAGCTTTGTAAATAAGGAGGGGTAGAAGCATTGAAGGGGGGGAGGGGGAATAAAGAAGCAGGAGGCACCATGTGCACGTTATGATGAATGTGGTCAGCATGTATACCTAAAAGGTACCAATGAAATAAAAACAAGTCTTACAGCAGACTTCTGCTTTTTTTTTTGGGGGGGGGGGGCGGAACCAGGGATTGAACTCAGACCCTTGCACTTCCCAAGCAAGGTTTTATTCTACTGAGCCATCTCCCTGGCCCCAGACTTTGGCTTGACAGTCATCATTTTAAGTGGGAGAGCAGTGCTGCTTCTCCTGGCTAAGGAGTAAAAGCTGTTCTGGCTCCAGCCTGTGGGCTCACCAGCTGCCTTTGTCCCATGCGTCCATTTCCTCCTTGCTCTGAGGCAGTGTGTCTGCGTGTAGCAGCTTCCCCGACATAAATCACTCACTGCACCTGCTACAGCAGTTCTGTTCTTTGTTGCTGTGTAATCCACTGTGTTTGCCTCTGATAGATCCTTATTTGAAGAGTGCAAATGGTTGCGTTTCTTCCTGCTCCTTTTCATTCAGGCAGGGGCTTGTTTTGTAGCCCAGGCTGGGCTTGAACTCACAGCGGTCCTCCTGTCTCTGCCTCCGAGGTGCTGGGATTACAGGATTGTTTGAATAGTTTTTATTGGTAAATGCCTTATGAGATGAGGTGTATTATCAGACATAATTTTTAAAATGCAAACACAAAAGGCATGATCCCCAGCCTGATATTGCACTTCCCTCCTGTTTTGCAGTGTGCCCCTAATGTTCATAAGATGGATGGGTACCAGTGTGATGGTGTTCAGGTAGGTTTCACCCCTTCATGGTAGTCTGACCAACACAGGAAGATCAATTTAAATGTTTTGCAGTCAGTTTGGAAGATAAAGTGTTTTTACAATGTGTGTTTATTGTTTTCCCCAATTAAATGTTCTTTATTATCTATCTGACATAAACAGCTACTACACTGCTAATGAGAATTCGCTGTTGTGTTTTAGGGAATCTGCTTTGGAGGAAGATGTAAAACCAGGGACAGGCAATGCAAATATATCTGGGGACAAAGTAAGTCATTTTTAAAGTAGAGCATTTGGTGGACTTTATAAGCATAGGTGGGTTGGAAGTAAATTTTTTTAGCACTATGATTGGGGGATTTGCAAAGCTATAGAAAGTCTGAACAGGGCTTGTTTCCTGGAAGTTAGAGAAAGCCATCTTCTTTGGGAAGATAAAACCCCACACTTCCTGGCCAGGTGGGGCTTCTGTGATGGCACAGAAGGTGCCTTGGGTACCAGGAAGTGAAGCCCCTGCCAGGCCACACACAGGGCTTACAGAACAGAGCAGACCTGGGCTTGCACTCTAATGCTGAGTGCCCTTAAACGGACTCCTGTAGTGTATGGGGCACATGGAGCCTGAACACTCCTGATACGGAACCCACGCTCTTAGTGAGGGTTGCAGTTTGCTCTTTCTGTATCAGAAAGTTAATGTTATTTTCCTCAAAATTTGTCTGCATTGGCTGGGGATGGCTTGATAACACAAACCTACAGGTCAGTACTTGGGAGGGGGAGGCTGGAGGATCGCTGTGAGATTGACACCAGCCTGAAATATAGGCCAAGACCCTGTCTCAAAAAACAAGAATAAACAAACACCAAAGAATTTGTCAGTGTTTCAGAGAAAGCCTCATGCAGTCATAGTTAATGCATGTTATTTAAATTATATTCTATTTAAATTCATATTTTAACAATGTATAATATATATTTTTCTACAAGTGTTACTGGGCTACTTTTTAGAAGCAGTTTTATCTTAACCTCTTTCAGAAGGCAATTTGTATTAGGAAATAAAAACTGTAAAAAATGATAATCTTTAATTGTCATTGGCTATCATCCTTTGAGAGGAAGTATACATTGTTATGAGTTACTAGAACTATGGAGAGAAAGAAGAGATTGAGCCTTACAGATTTGTTCCCTGAACAAGACATGGGGCTTTGTTTCTTCCCCTTGAACAAAAACAGTAGCTGCTAGTAAGAAATAGGAAAAGCAGCTACCAGCATAATTGTTATTTTTTTAATATATAGAGATTAAATTTCCATTATCTAAAATGTTTGGTGCCCAGGAGTGTTTTGGAGTTGAGATTTTTTTCTAATATACAAATATTTATAGATACATAATGAGCTATCTTAGATATAAGTATAAACACAAAATTCATTTATTTTTCATTATATACACAGCCCGAAGGAACTTTTATACAGTATTTTACATACACCTGGGAGTTTTGTTTTTATTTTTATTTTTGTAATTTTAGGGATACAACTCAGGATTTATGCATCGTATGCAGGTGCTCCAGTGTTAGGCTTGTGCCTGAGTTGTGACTCTACCTTATTGCATGAGATCAAGTGGTATATTTTAATTTTATTTATTTTTGCAGAACTGGGGATTGAACTCAGGCCCTTGCGCTTGCCAGGCAAGTGCTTATTCTACTGAGCTATCTTCCCAGCCACCAAGTGGTATATTTTTAAATGAAATTTGTCTCTGAATTTAGCTTGAATCTCATTAAAAGCATAATAAAATTGTTTTTGATAGCTGTTAAGAACTAATAAACAAATAGAATTTGTGCCACTATTTCTTAAATCCACTCACAGTGCATTCATATTTTAATGAAATTGAATTTCAATTGATAAATTTTGCAATTTAAAAGATCCATGCATTATCAGATTAAAACAACACTCAGATTCCCTCTCACCCCAGAAAGGATGACTATCAGCAAGAAATCAACCACTAACAAGTACTGGAGGGGCTGTGGAGAAAGAGCAACCCTTCTGTACTGTTGGGGGAGGATAGACTGGTACAACCTCTGTGGAAATCAGTGTGGACATTCCTTAAAAAGCTAGGATTGTAAGTCTTCTTAAACCAGCTATTCCCCTTCTGGGTATTTTTCCAGAAGAACTGAAAACATTATACCACATATGTGTATAATGTTTACAGCAGCCCAATTTGTCATAGCTAAATTTTGAAAATAACCCAAATGCCCATCAGCTGAGGAATGGATAGAAAACATGTGGTATTTTGGTACAATGGAGTATTACTCAGCTATAAAAAAGATAAACTCAAGGCTTTAGGTAAATGGATGCAACTAGAGGTCACACTCAGAAGTGAAATAAATAAGATCCATGTGTGTAAACATTGTATTGTCTCCCTAGTGTAAAAACCTGAAAGAGTAAATAAAATCCAAATGGTACAATAGATATTATGAAAGGGAAAGAAACTAAGCAAAGGGAAGGAATAACTGTGATGAGGGAAAGGAGAAAAGAAAGGAGGAAGGGGAAAATATATACCCTTGTATGTACAAGGATAGAAGGAAAAATTGTACTGCTGATTTCTAGTGGCTAATTAAAAGGAATAGTTAATGCTTAAATTTATTTTTTTTTAATTTAAAAAAATTTTTGAACAATCTTGCATGCTTATACCTGGTAATATGGACAACTAATTTGAGGACAGCAATATGCAATACAGCCATTGTTGAGTTTGTATTATATTATTTAGTGAAATTCTAATTAAATTAATTAAAATTTCTAAACAAAAATTAGAATTTAATTAAAATTAAAATTTCTAATTTTTTCAAAATTATTTATTCTCTTTTAAAAAATAAAAAAGTCATGCATTCTATCCAGCACTAAGCTTGAAGCCTGTATTTACTCTCGAAGCTGTTTGACTGCACCTCCTTCCTTATTAGCCAATTCCTGCGCAGTGTTCTTGCCCTCTGTAGCCTGAGTCCCATCAGAGACCTAACAATGGTCGTTTACCAAATTTCAAATGAGTTATGAACAAACGTCCGTGAGCCTGGGACGCCTGGGACCCAGTCATGAGCCATGGCAGGTTTTATTTGGGAGCCTGACAGCGCTGCGATGGGAAGAGTCCTGGAGCTGGAGCTTTGCTCTAGGCGCTTTGCTCAGCTCGCGTCTTCCTCCCTCACTGATGGAGAATTCTGTTCTGCTTCAGAGGTGACGGCGTCCGACAAGTACTGCTACGAGAAACTGAATATCGAGGGGACCGAGAAGGGTAACTGTGGGAAAGACAAAGACACTTGGATACAGTGCAACAAACGGTGAGGTGGAGCCGTGAGCCCAGACTCGCCCTGGGGGCTCCTGGATGCTCCTGCGCTCTGCAGCCCACGGAGCACGCTCTTGCCTACTCCGTTCTTCCCGAGGTTCCTGTGCCCCAGGGCTCCCAAACCTTGACCTGTGCCCCACGTCTTCCAAGGCTTGTGTCATCCAGGTAGTGGCAGAAATTTCTCCTCTAGAGGACACCTCCCAGCACTTGAAAATAACAGGAATTTAAGCCACCAGAACAAATATACTCAGTGCTATTGCATGAGTTAACTGGTCAGATCACTTCCATTTTTGCCAAAATCCCAAGGTTTCACTGCCTGTATAGAAGCCTAGGAGTGAAATTTAACACTTCTTTCTTCTGTATGTTGTCCAAACACCAAGTCATGGGCATTTTCCCCTTTTGCTCCTCTCCACTGTTTTTTTTTTTTTTAACTTCGCTTTTTTTTTCTAATTTATTTATTTATATGTGTGTGTGTGTGTGTGTGTGGCCAGGTCAGCCCACCAGGGGGCGGGGCTGGCTGGCATGTGGTGCTGGGGGATTGAACCGTGGTCCCTGTGCTTTGTCTAAGCTTGTTCTAAGTAGGTGCTTTAGACCACTGAGCCATCTCACCAGCCCCTTTCCACTGGTTTTTAATTCAGTTTTTCATTTCCTTCTTTGCTGGCATTACCCTGAGACCTGTATTAGCTCTTCAGTTATTGTTTTAACATTCTCTTAAGTTTCCTATACCAGCAGTCTCTGCCATACTAACGTCACAATACTTTCCTCCTGACTTATCTTACGTCAGTTCTTTGTTCAAATTTTATTACTTCCACGTAGCTAATTACTTGAGAATAATACCAAACATTATATGCACACTATGTGCTAAAAATTGTATCATGTTTTGCATTAGATATACTATTCTTTATGGCAGTCTTCCCATTCTTATGGAAACAGAAGCATAATCAATGAATTTATTTAAGGTCATGTAGACAGAATGTAATAGAAAAGAGTAGAGCTGGGTGTGGAGGTACATGGTTGCCATCCCATCCTCCCAGTTGGAAGACTGAGGCAGAAGGATTGCAGGTTCGAACCCAGCTTGAGCAATTTAGAGAGACCCTGCTGCAAAAATAAGAAATAGAAACAGAGAGACAGACAGACAGAGAACACAGGAGGGGAAGGGAGAAAGAGAGATAAAGAAAGAGGGTAATGAATATAGCTTAGTGGGAGAACAGCATTGTTCAATCTGCAGTACCACAATAAAAAAAAAAAGGATGGCCAGATAGTTCAGCAGACTAAAGCATCGGCTTAGGCAGGCTCAGGGACCAGATTTCGATCCCTGGAGTGCTGCCATGCTGGTCCTGTCCCGGGGGTGCCCAGAGAGGGTGACTGAAACTGGGTGTGGTTGTGTGTGCCTGTAATTCCAGCGCTTGGGAGGCTGAAAACAGGAGGATCACTACAAGTCCAATCTGTGTAGTGAGACCCTGTACTAAATACATTAAGAAAAGAAAAAGGGGGGGGGAAGAAAGAGAAAGAAAATATATCTATGTAACAAAATGGGATCATAGCTTGGCACTGTACCTAGTCCATGACTTACTCCCACCAATCTACATTTTTTGAGCTTCTCTATTCTTCTCAAAGTCCAACAAACCTTACTCTTCCCGATACACAAGCACACTGTGACCTTCATGTCTTTTTGTCCTGTTCCTTCCTCAGGAAACTTTTATACCCATACCATCATTAGTGAAAAACTTACCTGACGTTCAAAGCCCATTTGGAAAACTTTTTCTCTATATTCTTTTTCTTGATTTCCCCTTGAAATAAGTCATCTCTCTCTTCCCTAAACTCCCATAATCCTTCCTGCTAGTCTTTGGCCCTTTCCCCCAATTGCATGTTTTACAGTTTTTATGTATATGATTTATCATTTCATCCGGAGCTTAATTTCCTTGAGGCAAAAGATGGTATCCAGTTTTCTTTATATATTCTAAGTTACTCAGAAAAGTTAATATACATAAATGAATTAAAAATATATATATATAATCTTTTTGAGATAGGGTCTTGCTGTGCAGTTCAGGCTGCCTTTGAGCTCACTTTGTAGCCCAGGCTGCTCTCGAACTTGCAGTGATCCTCCTGCCTCAGCCTCTTGAGTGCTAGGATTATAGGCGTGTGCTGCCACACCAGGCTTCTTTTGCTTAAAAAGAATTTTGTTTGTAATAGATACAGTAAAATAAAATTTTAAAAATTATTTTTAAAGACTACATTAATACACATTGTTTTCCATGTTGGTGATAAATACAGATCTAAGCTTTCTCCTTTATTAATTTGAAAACTGACATTTTTACACATAATCTTTCTGATCCTCCACTCAATGCTCACAAGATATTTAATAAAATCTTTGTGATTTACAATCAATTTACATTGATTTAATCAATTTACATTGATTAATTTACATTGATTTAATCAATTTACATTGTAAATACAATGTATTTAATAAAATATACATTTAAATCAATGAAGACATTTTTAAATTGAATTAGAATCCCAACCTGGAGCTAATACTACTTTTATCCTTTGCTGGTATCACAATGTGGGCATGATGTTTTAACTCTCTGAACCTTACCTCCACTTTCCCTTTGTATACATACCATCCCTAATTAATGAAAAACTGTACTTAGCACATAATGGTACATACAGACTCCATGGTAGTATTTTTTTTCTTTTTATTCTTAGATCAGCAATGTTTCAACAATATGCAATGTATTAATTATTGTAACTGTCCTACTAACCTGTTTTGAGACTGTCTCATTGCTATTTCTTTCTCAATAAAATTAATTTTACAAAAAGAAAAAAAAATTGAATTAGAATCATGTGGTAGTAGGAGAAGTAACAATTTGTAAAAGGTAGTAAGCTTTTGAGGTTGGGAATCTATACAATTTGTGCAGTATAAAATGTTTCCTTTGATTCTGGAAAGACGGGTTAGAGAAAGGTCTATATTACAAAAGAATGCTGATCACAGGTCATTCATTCACTTACTGAATACTTAAACATAGTTCATCATCTAATGTGTGTTGATGTTTAATGGAAAGAGATTCTAACATAAAAAATTTAATTTGATACTTTTGTGTAACTAGTACTTGAACTATTAGACAGTAAAGGGGAGCTAAAATGGTTGCAATTTTGGTCCACTGTTAAGGTACTTTTCAGAGTAGAAGGCAAACTCATTTCAGTTTGCTTTGTGTGGCATGTAAGTAATATAGCTGGTTAAAAAGCATGCTAAAATTTTGAGAGGATTATCATTACAATTGTGTGTGGTTTGTTATATCTTTGCAAAAAGTAGCACATAAATAATTGGTGCTCTTTCAATGCAGGGATGTGCTTTGTGGTTACCTTCTGTGCACCAATGTTGGCAGTATCCCAAGACTCGGAGAGCTCGATGGGGAAATCACATCTACTTTAGTTGTGCAGCAGGGAAGAACATTAAATTGCAGGTAATTATCTAGCCATTCCGCAAGAACATCAGTCACCTTACTTCCCAAGAGTGCAGTGTGGGACTACTGTTTTCAGCTCCAGTGCAGATTCATAAGGCAAACTGGAAGCAAGTCCATCAGGCGACTGAGTCAGTCCCAACAGAAAGTGATCAAAGATTTAGTTGAATGTGGAATATTATATTGTTGCCAGGTTGATGTTTAATTGATTGGTAAAATCTTGCAGCACTTAGTTTGCCTTTCCTTCTTATTAAGGAAAATGAATGCTACTTCAAGGGAAAGTCTGATTGAAATATGTGGACCTATTTTTTCTTCCTTCTCAGGTCCCACTTTCATGAGTTAATGGATCTTTTTATTTTTATTTTTAATTTTTTTATATTTTTAGGGAAGGGTCTACAGGGTGTTCGGGGTCTCACTACAAGATCGGACTCATAGTGATCTGCCTACTTACAGCCTCCCAAGAGCTGGGATTACAGATGTGTGCCCCACGATGCCCAGTCTCAATTGATGTCTCAGTGTGCCCTGGGGGCGGGGCTGGGGCCGGCATGGCAGGCCAGGGGATCAAACCCCCAGCCTCTTCGCCCAGGCGCTTTAATCCGCTGAGCTATTTGGCCAGCCCTAATGGATCTTTTTAAGAATTCCTGTATTCATAGGAGAAGGACAGGAGACAAGAGTAGCAGTTCTAGAAGATAAAGCAAATGGTTGAGTGGCACAGGACTTACAAGAACTCAGAAAGTTTGTTTCTTAGTAGGTATTGGAGAAAACTGAGATCCAGTTTGAGAGATATTGTCCATTTTTGGAAAGATTCCGAAATTAGCAACATTGCATACTTTTGAAAGCGGAGCAAAGGAGTTTGGGGGTAGAGGCTGAAATAAAGACAATAGATGAAAGTCTGCTAAAAAAGTAGTTAGATAAGACAAAGTAGAGCAAAGTAAAAGACACATGATAGGAAACAGGGAGATGGGCCTCTCGTAGGTGGGAAGGGCATCTAGAGCCAGGGAAGGAAGGAGAATAGGGAAGAGAGGAGAAAGGGAAGTAAAAGGAATTATGTGTCCTGTGTGCAGTGCACCAACTCCCCACAATGAATATTCATTATGTTTGCCAGGATGGCCCAATAAAAAAATGCCCTTGTTTAATCTCCATGTGATTGTATATTTTCTACAGTTCCTCTTGCTGTTGTTTTCTAGTTTCATACCATTATGGTCTGATAGAAATGCAAAAAATTATTTTAGATTTAAAATTTTTAGCATTTGCTTTATGGCCTAAAATATGGCTTATTTCAGAAAAAGTTCCATTGTTAAAAATAAAAATATATTTTACAGCTGTTGGATTAAAAAAAAGAAAAAAAACTTTTTTTACTGTGCAAGTTTCTCCAAAATTCACTCACCTCTAGCCTTTCTTAGGAAGCAACTAGAAATGGTGTCCCAACCAAATGAAGGAGTAAGGCAAGGAAGAGAAAGGGAAGGGACACAAATAAGATGCCCACCAAGGAGAGAGTGTACAGGGCTTATAGGGTCTCACTACACAGATAGGACTCTCAGGATCCTCCTGTTTTCAGCCTCCCAAGTGCTGTGATTACAGGGATGCACCACCACGCCCAGTCTCAGTTGCAGGGTCAGCATGCCCCGTGGGCAGGGCAAGCATGGCACACTGGGGATCGAATCCCGGTTCCTGCGCCTGTCTAAGCAGGTGCTTTAGTCTGCTGAGCTATTTGACTGGCCCAAGAGTGCAGTCTTACAATGGATGGTGAGGGGAATCTAAGATTTACAGGCTCATTTAGGTGCGTGAGGACGACCGGCACACAGGAACAGGTCAGAAACTCTGGGAGACCTTTTCAAAGGAAGACAGACTGACACAGACATACCTTCATTGGAGAATCTGACAGTGAACAGGGAGGTTGGATTACCTTGGAGTTAATCAGGACATTTTTAGAGAAGTAGGTAGAGGAACAAGAAACAAAAGACCTAATAGCTTAGAAGAAAGCAAACAGTAGTACAGGGAGAAGGCTTATGTCATAGAACTGACCTTCCCATAGTTATAATGTATATGTTTTTTACTGATTTAACTATTGATTAAACAAAGTGTATGACCAATAGGGAAAAGAAAGATAGATTCTCAATTTCCCTAAAGGGAATTATCAAAAGATGTTATCAAATGATAATACCTAAAATTGAAAAAATAAAATATAGTAGCAAAACTAATTTCAAAACTCATAAGTAACATACATAAATAACAAAAATTTAGTGAAAATAGAAAGTGGATTTCTGCTAAGAAAACTGTATTGGGGAAGATGACTGCTTATTGCATTTATAAAACCAATTTGTCTATTTGATTCTTTACATTGTGGGCATGCAAAATTTTGATACAAATAAAAAGAATGGGTTTTTTAAACTAATATTCACATGGTAACATGAAAAGTTGATTATGGCTATGAATTTTCAATTCTTATGCTTTTGTTTACTTCTACATAATATGTGCTTGCTATATTGAATAAAAAAACTATAATAGTTTTGTCATTCTCAAATAGAATTTGTACATGCTTAATGTTTTTAGAATCTATAAACCCAACCTATGTTTCATCCTTTCTGAAACACAGTTGAAATCCTAAAGTCTACTTATTAAATCAAATGTAACAATAGTAGCTTATTGGGTTGATACACAGTAATGATGGCAAAATAATAAAGTCACTTGAGCTCAGGCCCTTATATTTAAGTTTTAGAATGCATTGGGGCCAGGGAGAGAGCTCAGAAGAATAAGTGCCTCCCTGGCAAGTGCAAGATCCTGAATTCAATCCCTGGTACGGCAAATGAATAAATAAAATAAAATAAATGTTGAATATGCTTACTGTTCCTGACCTTTGTTGAGTTGTAAGTGGAAAGTAGACGTGATTGCCTGCTTTCTGGTTTTTAGGAATATTGTCAAGGTGCATGCAAATTAATGGAATGTTATTTTCTTGTTTGCAATCAATCTGTTTTCAGTGGTGGGCATGTTAAGCTTGAAGAAGATGTCGATCTTGGCTATGTAGAAGATGGGACACCCTGTGGTCCCAAAATGATGTGCTTAGAACACAGGTGTCTTCCCATGGCTTCCTTCAACTTTAGCACTTGCCTAAGCAATAAAGAAGGCCTTGTTTGTTCAGGAAACGGAGTAAGTATTCATCCCGTGCCTTGCCATGGGGAGCTGTTCATTTCTCCTATGTCACAGAAATAAATATGATCCTAAAGTACTTATTTCCTTCATTACAGAAAACATGTTTATCCATGTTTCTGGTTGATATGTGAACACTAAATTGATTATAGCTATTTGGATATTTTTATTTTGCAATCTGAGAATGACTAGGAATAAGAAACAGGTACTCTCTTAGTCAAGTTATTCTCTTCCTTTCTTAGGTTAATGTGGCTTCATAGAATACAGTATTAGTTTTCTACAAGTGAAGTAGAAGATAAATTTTAACAAACAAAATGGGTTTTTTTTTTAAGGTGGAGTGAAAAAGAGAGCTAATGGCCCCAATATTTAATTATTGGTATGGCCTAGGTACTGACCAGTCAGAACACACCATAATAACAGCTGTGGATGAAGCTTAGAAATAATTTAGGAAACTGATTCTTACAGATGCATAGAAAGAATGGCATTTGAAAGCATTTCCATTCTGTTCTTTCAGTTATATACTAGATGCTATTCTACTATATGTTCAGATGTTATTCACATATCAATGTAATCAAGTTTAAAGGTCATTTTTTCATCTTCAAGTAGGAATACATGTGCTAATGAAAAGATCTTAGTCCTTTCCCTTTCACATGTTCTATGATTTTCTTTTTATCTTCATTCTAGATTCTTTATATAAGCTGATTATATTATCCCATTGAGGTAAAGGATGCTGGCCACTTCATGCAATATGTCTGAGAGATACACCAGTAACTGATTATTAAGGAAGTAACTAGTTGTCCCTCCTTGACAAAGCATAGACATTCTTTTGTGACAAACAAGAAAAGACAGAATCAGTAACTTTGCTTCTGTTAAAAAGGAGTCTGCTAAATCTTCTTTCCTTAATCATTAAGAGGATTTTAGGGAAAGCATTTTGGAGGGATTAGGAGGAAAGATTAATGGAATTATTTTTGATTATCCAGCTAAAGTGTGAATTACCATATTATATTCATGTGAAACTTTCAAATGTAACATTCAGAGACCAAAAATAGTTGCATCCAAATAGCATTGGTTTAATAAATTAATAAAAGAGTGAACATTGATGTGATAGTAAATAGGATCCAAGTAACTTACAGCAGTCGTAGGTAATACAGAAATGTCGCAGACCATGTAATTTTGGCCTCCAGTCACTTGGTTAAAAGGAAGAAGAGCAGTAGCTGCCCTTTACACACTGTGCCTCAGGTGATTAAGCCTGTGGATTTGCACACAGGTGGCTTTGCTTCCCAGCTCTGCTTCTTACTCTCTGGATGACTTTGGGTAAATTCCTTAGCTCTTCTGTGAGTCAGTTTACTTGTCTGTAAAATGGGGTTAATAGTGGTGCCTTATTTATGGGATTGCTGTGAAGAATACACAAATTAACACTTATAAAGCACTTTAAACACTGCCTGGGACATAGTGAGTATTCAATAAATGTTAGCTCGGCTGTGTCTTTCGATCACCGCCATCTGGTCTGTTGTGTTTCTGTATCACTGGTCCTGTCATATGACATGGAAACTGATGGCTGGGGAGGCAGGACCTGATGTCGGTGCACTGTTAGGACAGGAGTGAAATGGGGCTTGAAGCTAGACTGTTTGACTTTAAGCCTGAACCTTTTTCTTAGTGCGTATTTGTTCATCTGTAGTTCCTCCTGGGGCTACTTTATGGATACATCTAGACATGGATGTGTGTGGTCTTTTGGAAATTAGAGACCAAAACACCCCTCTAGTGAAAATCTGCCCCAGGAGGAATTTCTCCCATTTTAACTCCACTCATTTGTTTTGAATTATAAGATACAAGTGGACATGCTTGAGCTGAGATCCCAGGGCAATCACCTTATGAAATTTTTTCTCTGACCACTGGAAAATTGTAGGCCTTTTCATTGCTTTGCTGGACTTTTCTTTGTCTTACTCTCTTTCTTAAAACAGTAATAAAATTTGAGATAAAAAATCCTTTATTTTCCTTTTTGCCGGGCATGTATCTGTAGTCTCACCGACTCAGGAAGCTGAGGCAGGCTGATTGCTTGAGCCCGGATTTCATAGCCAGCTCGGGTAACAAAGCAGGAGTCCATCTCAAAAGCAGACAAACTAACAGAGAACCTTTCTTTGGAAGAAAAGAAAGTTTCTTGCTTACCTGACAGACAATTGTATTAATGCTTAATTTTTATTTTTTAAATACTTATTTATTTATTTATTTATTTATTTATTTTGGCAGAACTGGGGATTGAACTCAGGCCCTTATGCTTGCCAGGGAAGCGCTTATTCCACTGAGTCATCTTCTTGGCCCCAATGCTTAATTCTTAAATCTCTTATAACAGTTAATAAAAGTGAAAGCAATAATTGCACTGATGTTTTTTAGACATAGCTAGAGATATTTCCCTCTGTTAGATTTCATTGTTCCCTGTCGGTCATCTGTTGGTTCCTAGGAATTTTTTCTTTAGGTAATACAATGAGGAATAAAAGAATTAGTATTAGGAAGAAAGCACCAATAATTTTCCAGTATCATCAAACTCCAAGCACTTAACAATCCGAAATTAATGTTTATTTGTCGTGCCTCTGGACCAGAGAAGTAATGTTCACCTTGATTCTGGATTTCAGTTTTGCAGTAATGAACTGACGTGTGTGTGTAACAGGCACTGGACAGGTGCGGACTGCAGCATCTACTTCCCTTATAACGAGGATGCAAAGACAGGCATCACTTTGGCTGGCAATGGTGGGTACTTAATGTGTATCACTGTATCGTCTCCGTATCGAAGGAAAGAGAAAACTGCCCTTTGTATGCTTTTGAGTTATTTTTTATAATAACTCAAAATTAAATTATATCCACATAATAATGAATTGCACAGCTAAGATCTGCTTATAAAACTGATCATTTTCATTAAATCGTAATCATTTTTCATATCTAGTGTAAGTCAGTGTACTGATTTAGCTGTATCATGTTCTACTTAGACGGATCATCCAACTGTCCTATTCATCTGAGGCTGTCATGAAACCCTGGCATTTTTTTTTTGAATGAAGAAAGTACTCATAACTTAAAGAGAGAACTTTATATTTAAAGACTGCATTAAAAAAAAGTAAGAGCTGTGCTCAGCCCCCAGGGTGGGCTGAGATGGCAACTGAGACTGGGTGTGGTGGCACCCGCCTGCAATCCCAGCTCTTGGGAGGCTGTAAACAGGAACATTACTACAAGACCAATCTAGTAGTGAGACCCTGAACACCCTGGAGCCCCTTCCCTAAAATACAGAAAAAAAAAGAATCAAAGAATTTATTTTAATGGTCTTTATTCTAAAGTCTCATCAGTAATTCAGCACCATTTTGTTACTCTAAATTAGAAGTAATAACTTAGGTCTCAGCACCTGGCAGGGTTTGAGGCATAGATCAGAAACAGAGGGGAGGGACAGTTGTGAAAACAGAGTTTCTTCTCCAGGAAGAAATTAAATGAAGGTAATTAAAAGAATTTGTACCTTGGAGGTAAGGTTTTTCTTTCAAGTTATTTCATCATATGATTATTATATATTTTTTGCCTGAGATATTGCTCAAGTTCTGAAGTTCATTTGCCCCCAAAGGATGAGAAAAAGGAATGTATTTATTTTAATTAGCTAGACAGCTGCAAAGTCTTAACTAACATGACTTTATCCTACTGAGCTATCTCCCCGGCCGTCACACTAACATGACTTTAATAAAAAAAAAAAAGTCACAGAATGATTAGGATTTTGGGATCCTCACACTTAGCAATGATAAATGTTTCAGTGAGCTTGTTCTGTACTTAATGCAGAGATAAGGATATTTGTAAGAATATGGACTTTAAGTGGATTAGCAAAAGCCATGCTATTACTCAAATAATGGAGAAGAATCCCTAAGTTTACTGATCCCATTTAAACCCCTGGAAGAGAAGGAAGGAAGGGCAGAGGCACTAAATCCTGGTGTCAGAAAAGCTCAGTGCCCAGGGGCCCCTCTGGTACCTGGACTGACCCCTCCTCCCTGGAGAACTGGACATTCCTTCCACTGCCAGGACCACTGGCCTTTGGTGCTAATGGACACCTCAGGAGCAGAGCGGATGAGAACAGATCGGCGCCACTGCGGTGCAAACCTTGCCATTAAACCCGGGTTATAAATCACTGACAGCCAAATGAGGCACTTGCTATCAGAGCCCAGCCTCAGGCCCAGCTTTCTGCCCTGGGGCCCTCCCAGGAGCTTGTTATCTAAGGCTTGAACTCATAAGGCCATGCTTACTGCTGGGCTCCACTTGAGGATATTGTCACAGCCTGCCTGGCAGTGGGTGCTGACTTAGCCACGCAAGTACGGAGTATTCAGTGGATCTGTGGCCTGCATCCCACCTGCCTGGCCTCTGCCCACCTAGTGCCTCCTTTCTCTCATGCCACAGCTGTGCCAGGCTGTAATGCTGCAGACCACGTTCCCTTCCTAGGGTGCTGTAGCAGTCAGTTCCCAGACCTCTGGCCATAGCGCTTTTCATCTGCACAACTGAACACTTTTTTTGTTGTTGTTTTGGTTTTTGATACGGGGTCTGGCTACATGGTTGAGACTTGCAGTGATCCTCCTGTCTCAGCCTCCGCAGTGCTGGGATTACAAGTGTGCACCACCATGTCAGGGATGGAGGGGAAGGGCTGGCATGGCATGCAGTACTGGGGCTTGAACTGGGGCCCTTGTGCTTGTCAGGCAGACTCTTAGACCACTGAGCTGTCTTCCCTAGCCTTACAGCTGAGCACTTTGCATAGAAACCTGTGGATGTTTTTTCACTTGAGAACCTTGGCCTGCCATGCCAGCTCTGTCCCCGGGGCACGCTGAGACTGCGATTGAGACTGGGCATGGTGGTGCACGCCAGTAATCCCAGCTCTTGGGAGGCTGTAAACAGGTGGATCACTATGAGTCCGATCTGCACAGTGAGATCCTGTATACTGTATACACCGTGTCCCAAATACAAAACAAAAAAAAAAAAGAAAAAGAAAACCTTATGTTCACTTACAGAAACAAAATGTAGCACACAACTGAGAGTGGCAGGGCCCTTGCTTTAGTTGTTAAGTGGATTGATATCAACATAGCATTTTAGAATTTTTGAGATTGAGAAAAGGGTAAAAAGGAGCACAGATTTTTCAAAACTCCCTTCCTGAATAGTGCTGTGGTTTTTAAACACATCTAATTACTTTTCCTTGTTTTGGATCCATGACTTTACATTGCATAGAAAAATACATGGGAAATACAACCATGCAAAGTGTACTTGGACAAGAATCGAGAAGATGCACAAAAATTTGATTGAAAGACAATCGATGTGACTTCTCTTTCTTTTGAAAAATACTTGTTTAGCATGTTGATTGTAAGTCACGAGAACACATTCCCGAGGAAATCTTGAATCACTCATTCTTCCCCTTGTTTTCCTTCTCAGGTGTTGCTGGGACCAATATCATCATAGGCATAATTGCTGGCACCATTTTGGTGCTGGCCCTCATACTAGGAATAACAGCCTGGGGTTATAAGTAAGTAAAATGTCTCAGCATTACTGTAAAAATATGTTCAAGTATCTCGAATAGGTGAAAATGTCTAGAACTTTTATAACACTGGTGAAAGTATAAGTGAACTGAAAATCAGTCTGGCTCAGCAGGCAGTGGTTACCCTTAGGATAGTTAAAAATGTAAGCTAACCATGTTTTAGATTTTGACACAACTCTGTTCTGTTCTGAAAGTACTGATGTTGTTTTAAGATCATCACAGGGAATTGAAGGCAGTTGAAATTG
>NW_004524899.1:575754-616279 GCF_000260255.1 Octodon degus
GTTTTTCTGTGAAGAAAAGATTGTTATAGAATTTAATCTGTTAAAATTATAGTTTAACTTCATGTTATAAATTTTTTGAAAGCCTGATTTTTTCTTAAATTCCATAGTTCTACTTATGCCTTTGCTGCAACATACAAATTTTGAAAAGTTAAAAGTCATATTACTTTTAAATAATGTTTGACACTCTACATACAAGAATTTTGCTAAGTAAATGCCTTCAAATGTTTAACTGTATATACGTGTTGGGGTGGAGGTCAATAGCCGTTAGTTTCCTAAGTAGTTAGTATTCAAATAGTGAATTGAAGAAGTCAAAGTCAACTATAATGAACGTATTTCACTTCGATATTTCAACTTCAAATCACAGTCTGCTGATTTCTGATGATTACATTTCAGTGCACCAGCCTGAGGTTTTATTCCATTTGGAAGATCTGCAACTTCTGTTAGGCATTCTGGGCATTTCTTCATTTCATATTGTATTTTTCCTCATGGATTAAACTTAAGTCACTGAATTGGAAATTACAATACTTTACATTTTTTAGAAGGTTTTAAATATTGGTTGTTGATTCAATTGTACTGATCATAGAAAAAAAATTAAGATTCCTGATTTAGCATATTCCATTGTCCAGCCAATGGTTATTTGTTCAGCTTAATTCAGTACTGTCTTGACAGTGATTAAAGAGGGTATCATCGTGTGACCTCCCAGAGGGTAAATGTGCTGCCCCTCGTGTACAGCTCCTCACCACCCCAGCATGGTCCTCCAGTAGTGTCTCCTCTTGGAATGGGTTTTATTACCAGTTTTCATCCGAATCCACTGAGGATTGGGATGATTCTGCTTTTGCTTCTCAGCCAGAAATTGTTTGATTCGGAAAGTCTTGTGAGAAGACATGGATAGGTTAAGAGGCAAGAGCACACACTGGATGGAGGACTGAAGCAGAAGAGGAACATTTTACATTTTAAATCGTCCCATTCCTCTTAAAAGACGCATTTTTGCTGTACAGGTTAATGCGTGGCAAACGTTTGGGGTGGCACCCGGTCCACAGACAACACTGCACACATTTGCTGCATTAGGGTCGTCTCACGTGGTCTGACACTAATGGCGTTAAAGGAGACACATTTAAAAGTGTACGTGGCCATTTCCTGTGATGCCAGAGCCCTGAAAGACTGTCTTTGACTGAAAAGTGAAACCAGTTAGTTTACTGCCAGGATAAATTCTGTGTGTTACAGACCTTAAAATATAGAAAGGCACTTAGGGAAACAGCATTACCAAGTGGAACAGGCACCGTTTGGTGCAGCGTGGTACCGATGACCTGCAGAGTGCGTTGAAGGGTACACAGCCTCAGAGAGCTCTGCCCTCCCTGGATCTGTGTGCCTCGCCCTGTCCCAGCCCCTCAGGCCAGTGAATGTGCAAGTTGCGAGGCATACTGCATTTGAACAGTGTGGCTTGGCGGAACATTTGCAGTTATGAAATTGCATTTATGAAAGGAGTGTTTTGCTATGTCTTGATCATTTGATCTCTCCTTGCCTGGCAGGCAGGTTAACGCCACCTGCAAGTCAAACTTTGATGCAAACTTCCGTAGTTTACATGATGTCAGTCTTATATAGTAATCATCATCACAGGCATTGCTGTTTCAAAGTAGCTCCATGGCTTCATTTGATCAGGAATAGAACAGTCACAAACTCTAGAGTGTGTGACTTTCTACCACCTACTGGTGCAAATAGATGTTTCATTCTTATAATCACAAATAACTTCCCATTCAGGGAGATAGCTCAGTAGAATAAGTGCCTGCTTGGCAAGTGCAAGGTCCTGAGTTCAGTCCCTGCTACTGGGGAAAAAAAACAAACAAACAAAAAGCATAAAAAATTTCCCATTCAGGCAATTTGAAATCTTTCCTATTGCTTCTGAAATTACTGCTATGTTTGTTGACCTCACCTGTTTTTCCATTGGTTCCTTTTGGGATTTTACTTTTTGAAAAAAATATTTCTCAATATATGTACTTTGGTGGTTGATTAAGGAAAAAGGCAAATATTATTCAAATTACAGTATCCTCTAGTAATTTGAGCCTAAATGATTAAAGTTGTAATGACCTAAAAATATTCAGAATAGAAAGTAATAAAGGTGGTATAAATCCAAAAACAATTTTAGGGTCTGGGGAGTAATTTTTTTCTACTAATTTCTCTAGTTATTCTTTCTCTAAATCTTATGGAAAAGGAAATGCAAATTACTTGATTGGAGCCATATATCTCAGATAATCAGACTAAGAATAAAAAGGAAAATGTATTGGAAAGAAAGATAACATGTTTATATTTTTCCCCCATCTGATAGTTCCCAGAATTAAAAATAATAACAAATTGACATTATATCCTTATCTTCCCATTATTATTCTTATAATGTAGATAAAATGGGGTGCCAGGTGAAGGTGCTACAAATGAAATTCATATGGAAATACCTTGGTATTTTATTTATATTAGTACTGGGAATTGAACTCAGGTTATTCGCACTAACCTGAATAAAAAAGGTGCATCCCTCACCCTTTTTAAACTTTTTATTATTATTTTGAGACAAGGTCTCACTACTAAATTGCTCAGTCTGGACCTGAACTTGTGATCCTCCTGTCTCAGCTTTCCAGAGTGCTAGGATTACAGGCATGTATCACTATGCCTAACTACATCCTTGATCTTTTATAGTAAAGAACTCCAAACAACTCAGTCCCTTGATCCAACATGTCTTCAGAATATTAACAAATGTGTCAAAATAGAAAGTTAGCAACTCTTTTGAAAAAATATCCCTCACTTATTGGCACTATACTACCATACCATTTTAGAACAAATTTTGGTTTAAGGTCAGTTTATTTTGTAACATGTGTAAATTCATTTTAGTTTATAGTCAAATAAATAGATTAAGAACTGGGGATATAGCTCACCTGTCTGGGAAGCACAAGGTCTTGAGTTTGATTCCCAGTACCAATAAAATAAAATGAAATGAAATGAAAAAATACAGTAAGCTTTGAGCAGATATTTCTAGTGAAAAGTTTGAATGAATAAATGGTAATAACTTAGGTCCATAACAGCCATGAATTAACTCTTATTTATTATACATGATGAAATATCCTGGTGTCCATGTATGTTCCTATATTTTAAATTTTTAGGATTGGCTGTAGCTGGAGAATTGTATTCCAAAAGGAATAAACCATGATTTTATTTCTATGAAATGCAGTTAACTTAGGAACATAAATGGATTCATAAATTTTGTTATTAAAATCTATGTGTACATCTGAAAACCTACATCCAAAATAGGATTGACATTAGAACATTATGAAATGTTTAGTATAATGAAATTGATTTGAGAAAAGTTATTCTTAAGTACAGCTTATTTATTACATTTTTTAAAATGTAATTATTTGACAATATTGTCACTAACCTTTTAGTGCTACTTATCCTAATGACCGCATGAATCATTTTGGTGTACATTTCCCATTTTAATTCTGCAACTAAAGTCCTATTCTAGAGACCTTTCAATGAATGCTATAGCTTTTATGTTTAGTGTTCTACTAATGTACTTCCATAGACAACTAATTTTTGTGTTTTCCCCCCTCTCTTCTTGTTCATGAAAAGAAACTATCGAGAACAGAGGTATGTAATAAGAATAATTTGAATATAGTACTAAAAGGTTTAACTCTTTCACATTATTGAATTTCATATATGCAATTATTAATCAAGTTCCCTTTGTTTTTATGCAAGGATGATCTTGATATTTTTTATGATCCTGAAATAATTTTAAGTTGTATTACTTTATAATAGCATATAAAAATGAATTTTTTCCATCTGAAATAAACTTCCTGTATGTGAAGTTGTCATGTTTGTTTACATTAGTTTATTGGCTTCTCTTCATGTTTATAACACCCCGATTGCTTGGTTTCATACAAAGGAATTTATTTTTTCTTTGTTACTGTTACAGTAATAACTTTCTTTCATAAATGACAAATATTTATCTGGCTGCAGTGTTGCTGTCAGGGGAAAGTTCTGGTACCTAGTGAACTAGTTAACTATGTAAGAAAATACTTTTGTACAGATTAGGTAATCACTCAGGTAAAGAAGTAATTGGGTTCTCTCTTGTTTTACAAATAAAAATGCCAGCCAAAGCCAGACCCGCTATTTAGCATTCCCTTATAATTTATGTTTAGCCACAGTGTAAAAAGAGATATTTTATATTCATATTGTTCTATAAGAATTACCTATTTTACCTATATTTAAATTGCCAAATACTACACTATATCCTTCCCATTTTTGATTTTTTCCTTTTTTAGTGGTACTGGAGGCTGAACTCAGGACCTCACAGGGAGCGAGAGCCCTGCCTGCCCCCCTTGTGTGGCAGGGTCTCCCTTTGCTCTCCAGGCTAAGCTTCAACTTGCCGTCTTCTTCCCTCAGCCCACAGAGTGGTGGGCTCAGAGACATACACCATCACCCCAGCTTATAACCTTGACCTTTGGCATCCAGACAGTTACTAGTATTGTTAGTCATTAATACCAAAATTAAAAGATAACCCTGGAGGTTAATGATCCAGGGTAGGTCTTGCACAGTGTTATCTCTGTGTTCCAGGCACTTATTCAGATTCTTACCTTTTGATCGTTTCCATTGTTCCATTAGGGGCCAGTGGCCGGTTAGGAGTAAAGTATAAAAAATGTGATGATACGTTTTGAGATGTTGGCCCCAACCTTCATTTTATCACAAATCAAAATTTTGAACTTTACTCTTGCACTTCTGTGTTGTCAGTTCAAACCCTTGCAAGGCTTTAGACATAAACATCTACAGACTCTTCAAATGTCTGGTACTCACAGGGGATTAATCAAAATCCTGATCACTTAGCACAGATAGTAGAAAATTTTAACCTTATCTGGGAGGAGCTAATTCATAATTAATGGAAACAGTAAAACCAAGAGAAAATTGACTAAACTTTAAAAATAGCTAGATTTCTTTGTGACATACTTTAAACACTGTGTCCTGGAGCACTTGAGTGGAGCAGCAACCACTTATACTTTCTGTTGAATATAAGTAACTAGTCAGCATACTGAAAAATCTGAGGCTGGTAACCTTCTTTGATGGAAAACAGAATTATGTAGATAAGTAAAAAGTTGATGACTCAGCTCTTTTTCCGTTAGACTATAATACAATCCTGCTGAATATATAAAAAGTAAATGAAAATGTCTCAATATGTAATATCAGCAATAGCAAAATAGTGCTCTAAGATGTCCTCAGTAGGGATGTTATCTAGAATAAGGAAATTGCCCACACTACAAAAATAATTAATATTTTAAAGTACTCAATCAGGGGACCATGGAGATAGCTCAGCAGTCTATGCACCTGCTTGGCAAGTGCAAAGGCCAGGTTCGATCTCTGGCACCGCATACTGTGCAAGCTGCATAGTGAGACCCTGTACCAAGTACATAAATTTACACTTAAAAAAAATTAAAGTACACATTCATTTTTCATTCTAAATCAATATATGAGTGGAGTTAAGACATTTCACGTGCAGAATCTCCTACATTGCATGGTATAATTCCATGCAATGTCACTAAATCATTGCATGAATCTGGCTATGCTTTTGGAATTGAGTCCGTATTATGAGAGTTGTTACATCTTTAGTGGATAGTTGTGAAAACATCTTTTTTTCCCTTGTCCATAGTTAGTGTTAGGTTTGTACAACCTACAACCTTTAGGTCAGAAAGTTGGGAATGTGTGTCTTCTAAATAAAGAGTGTCTCTTTTTGAGAGTATACATTAGTGATACAGAGACAGTACTAGCACATATATTAAGAAGTTTTCAGTCTTGTAAGATTACTTGCATAGAGGGGCTGGGGAGATGGCTCAATTGAATAAGCGCTTGCCTGGCAAGCACAAGGGCTTGAGTTCAATTCCCAGTTCCACCAAAAAAAAAAAAAAAAAAAAAAGAAGGAGATTACTTGCATAGAGAGATCTGATCATTTCCAAAGGATACTAGGAAGTAGAATGTATAGCTTTGAGTTAGCATTGCCTTTCAATTAGGTTTTCCTTTGAGGTTCTATGGGAGGAAAACCAGAAATGCACTAATTGGAAATACACTAATGTGTGATGTTGGAAAAAATCACTTAAACTTTCCTCAACTCAGAGTCAAAATTCTGTGTAATCTCCAAGTGTTACAGTGAAGAGACTTGTGTGTTTCTGATCAATGCATGAAAGAGGAGAATGTTTTCAAAAAGGAAGGCAGCATTCATCAGCAGTAGGAGGCCTATCGGTACCCTTTACACTGGTAAGAGTGTTGGTGGACATAAAGTTTTGCCACTAAATTCAAGATGTACTAAGTATGTAACCTCAGACTCCTTTGAGTGTTGGGGTGGCTCAGGCAGGCCAACTTGGGCATGACTTTCAAAATATTAACAAACACCACCAAGTAATTCCATAAATGAATCTGATAACGTGGTCAGTGTTTCTTCCCAAGAATGGATGCTCGAGATTTTCAGTATATGGGAGGAGTGTGATGTTTATTTACTAACAAGGCTGACAAAAAGATGACAAACAAGCCATGAATTCTTTTTTGTTCAGAGACTGCTTATTAAAAAATCAGTGAAAGTCTCACTTTGGGGCTGAACCCACATGTCACTATAAATCGCATCACTTTCAAGCCCCCAGTGCTATTGGGCAAGAGGTAGATCCATGCAGCCAGAGAGCCATGCAGCAGCCTTCGCTGTTTGTGTGCTAGCATGAGAGCTTCAGGATTTAGCAGCTATATTGTTTGTAACAAGAATTATAAATAGGCTTTAGTTTTGGGGAAGGTTTACAACAGAATAAAAAACATTAGCTAAGCTTTGATTTATAAAGTATCCCTATTTAATTGAAAAGTTTTTCCTTGTCTGAAATGACCACTCATCACTATGAGTGATGAGAAATAATATGCTTTAGGTCATGTCTTTCTAATCCATTGTTTTACTTTAAGCAGAACCCTCTCCTCTTCATTTTTTTCTCTTTCACTTGTTTTAGCCACTTTATTTTCTTCTTATGGATTTCCCACTTTTTTTTTAAAGCCTTTCTTGGTTCCTTTTTATATTATCATTGTTCCAGCAATATTCATGCATCTATCATTGTGACTCAGAACACCTTATGGAATATGTCTTAAAACAGTATAGTAACAATTCTGGTACAAGTCAGACACCAACAAAGCACTGGATAAGTGTCTTCATTAGCATTAGGGCTTAGATGTGGTTAAATTTTTTCTCATTCTGCATATGCCTAGGGATTATGCAAATAAATGTAACAGTTTAATGGGTAATTTTAGGAAAGATCGGACTTCTCTCCTAATGAGGTCAACCATTTGCCCAAAGGCTTTTGTGGTATCCAAGAAATAGTATTCCTTAGTTTTTACATTCATAATGCTCTTATGCAACAGCTAGATGACATAATGATGAGTTGGGTTGACTCAGTCTGAAGGAGAATTAGAACAAAACAGCAATGAGCAGGGACCTTCAGAGAAGGGATCATTGTGCTTTGTATCTGCTCCTCCAAAGTCAGTAAGCTGTAAGAGTTTGTCCTTGACTTTAAATGAGATGCATGAATTAAAAACACAAAATAAAATAAGGCTGTATAGGAAAGAAGAAAAGGCAATCTATAACTAATGTAGAAAGGGATAATTTTGAAGAAAAACAGCATTTTTTTCTTTGATTTATCCTTTACAAAAATCTGCACATGTATTTGCATGTAATGTAAGAAACAAGAGGAATCTACCTGTTATAAACAGCAGCACTAGTCAGGGTAGTTAGTGTGCTAAAAACTCTAAATTTTTAAAAAATGTGAAAAATAGTAAAAGTTTAGGAAGAACACCTAAAAAAGGATTGAAAAAAATTCAATTAAGAATTTTAAGAGCATCATTTGGTTGGTCTTTTATGATCATTCCTAAAAAATAATAAAATGTTATTGGTTATGGATCACTGATCATCTTTATCTTCACTGAAGAAACATTTTTTAAATATGCATAAAAGGGAGAGTGAGATATGTTAAATATTGTTAACAAATTCATAATCTGTCAGTAGTATTTCCTATGTAAAGAAGATGTGTCCATTCCTTGTGTTTCCAGGAGGACGCAGGCAGTAGTGTCTGTGTTTGGGACGCTTTACAGTGAAGCTAGATAATCTAGGTAAGAGTCTACTCTGGCTAGCCAAATAAAAGGAGGTGCCCCAGAAGTATACTAAACTGAACTTCTTCCCAACACCTTGACTGAAATCCACAGATTTTGGTGTGCTTGGCATTTAGGATTTTTGTGCAGTGTGTCTAACATGACTGTAGACTTCAGAGAAGTTACACTGAAAAACTGGTAAATCATGCTACACTAGAAGGCAAAAGTAAAAGCTCCAACTCCCCCGTGGGAGGCAGTCCCTGCGCACCTGCAGTGCCAGCTAGCTGAGGTATTGAGAAATGCTGGAATAGAGGCTTATGTGCCTGGACCATGCAAAGGCAAGGTCATTTGGGGGCTCAAGTGTGATTGACCTCTTACATAGTAGCTTGTGTTAATTTGAATTTGTGGAGACCTACCTCATCACCTGATTAAGATCATCATTAAAGGCAATAATGGTTAAAAAGAACTTTTAGCCATTATTACTGGAAATGTGTTGATAAGATACTGTATACTGTTATTTTTAATAAATATGATGCAAAAGGGAAGTTTCCTCCCTCAGGGAAGAGATAGAACTTTGATTTCATTAAGGCCATTTTTTCCCCCAGTATTAGTGCATTTTACTGATAAAGGATAAAACAAACCATGATTCCAGAGATCAAAGACCTCTCACATAGGAAGATAAGTTATTCATATGTTATTAATACTATAAATATAGAAGCTTATATTATTTTTCATGTAAAATCAGTATATCACGACTGGTAACAGGAAAGGATAGTCATGAGTTGGATTCACCCTCAGAATTAAAAAGTATAGATTTTAGAGGAGCCCATGTCAAAGATTTGTGACTAGAATTAGTCTTACAGATTAGCTTAGTGGTAAATTCCTTCTTTAATTAAAAGAAAGTAGATTACATTGCACAAATTAAATGCATGATTTATATCTATTGAAAAATATTTTTGAGCTTTATAACCATGTGTGAATAAATAGCATTGCAGTAATATGAGAGATTGTCAGTTATTCAAAAGAATGATGATTAAGTGTTTTAAACATTTACAGCAATATGAGAATCAAGATAAATAAGCAGACATCTGAGAGTGGCGTTTTTGAGAAAAAAATTAGCATTAGCATGTAACCAAGATTATCATGGTAACTGAGGGGAGACCACGCATGTGTTTGCTTTCCTGGGAGATTTACTCCAGTACAGCTGTGTTTAAAACTCTAAGCCCTATACTAATGTGAGACACCTTGCACACTAGCCCTGAGTGGAGGAGTCAAGAGTTGACTGCAGTTAGTTGGCTGTTTGAGGGCCACACATTGACAAGCAACCACATTAGCTACTGTAGCGTGGGGTCGTTGACTGGGGTCACCATATAAAGTTCCTCCCTCGTTCCCTAAAGAGAAGTGAAAAAAAATCTGGGCTAGCCTTAGTTCACAGTGAGCCGAGTGGGGGTAGCACCAGTGCCGAATGACACACTGCCCCTCGCTGTGCACTTAGGACAGTGGAGACAACGGAAGTCACCAGGTCTACCCAGAAAGACCCTTCCGTAGTTTCCACAATCCTTTCTTGCTTTTGGTAGATTATCTCTCTTTGTATAATACAGTTTTATTATAAAGTTACTCTTTTGACTCAACTTGGACTTCTTGATTTCTTCATTTTTAAAAAATAACTAATGAAACTCCAAACTGAACACCAAACTAATAATTTATTTGAATTAAGTTGTGGAATACCTTAGAAATCAATCAATTTAGAAAAAACAAGTCAAGGTTACATTTATCATATAATGTTCAGAAATTATGAAGAGTATTACAGTGGGGGAAAAACTACTTTATCTGAGAAGGACTATCCTAGTACATCTTCCACATCAATTTTTTTAAAAGACAAAACTGCAGCTAACATCTCCAATTATGAGATTACAGTTTAAAAAAATCTCATCTTTCCACGTTTCCCTCCCAAAGTAAAACCTTCTTCCAGTCTACACAAAGACATCAGTAACTGTATTTCTGATCAATACATTTAGAATAACTTTAACTTGTCACATTTATTAATAATCTTACGTGTTGTTATAGATTTGATTCATGTAGATCATTATCCCTACCTCTCTTTTTTTTTCCTGAAATAATATTTGTATATGTCTGTGTTCATGTGTGTGTCTTGTTTTCTGACTCTGAAATGTTTATTATGCCTTAGACAGTTACCCCAGGGAGATTATGTAAAAAAGCCTGGAGATGGCGACTCTTTTTATAGCGACATTCCTCCTGGAGTCAGCACAAACTCCGCATCTAGTTCTAAGAAGAGGTCTGCCTTTCTGTCGCATTTTCAGATTTCTACCTGTTCCATCCCACATTATTCCATTAGTCAGAACATTTCATTATTTTGCAGCAGGTTTGATTACTTCTTCCTTCTTTCTTGAATGTTAAAAAATAGTATCCTTTGTTCTTTGATTACTCTATTTCAAAATGCCATATGCTCAGAGCCACTTGGTATGCAAATCAGGCCACAAAATTGAAACAAAATAAAACAAACAACTCAAATCAAATCTGCATGGAAACCCCAGGGTATTTTAGTCTTGCTCTTACAATGCTTAAAAAACTAAGTTGCTATAGAAACTAACATCGTACTTTAATACTATTTTAAAATGGTGAGCTTTATGTCATATTTGGTAGTCAAAGAAAAAGGTTACTGTCATGCTTCAATAAAAGCAGTTAACATAAATTGATAATATAAGTGCTGTCTTGAATTTTTTTTTTAAATTTCATATATATACAAGCTAAGCTTGCTGTGAAACAGATTGCTTCTCTGTGACTCTTGTATTTGAATATTATGATTTTGCCTTTTTTTTTCTGGAATGACTGTTTGGAGATGTCATGATTTTATCCCTTAGTTTTTCCCTTAGTTGATGAATTAATTTATGCTTAATATTTGCCTGAGTTTTATAACAGTAAAGTGAGATTTTTATGTCTTAAACATTGATTCTGTATTCTTAAATTAAAAGTAGGTAATTGGCACTGTTTAAATTGTGCATGCTTTATAATTACAGTAAATGGATAGAAGAAATAAATAGTTGGATATAAGTACTTTAAGGAGTGAGATGTATATTTACATTGAAGCAAGCTAAAATATTCTTATGGGGAATTTCTTTAAAAGTTGGCAATAAGAGTGTAATGGATAGGAAACAAGTCTTGGTAGCCCCCAAAAGAAGTCTGGGCACATCCATTATTTTGCACAGTGGGTGACATGGCTAAGTTTTTAAATGGGAACATGATCTATCCTGGTGGCCTAGACAAAATGGATTATCTGTAAAAGTTCCACAGTGGTACTCAGTCTTTATGGACATTCATGAAGAAGGAGAGTAGAAGGAATTGGTGAGATCTGGGAACTCTGCTTTCTGTGGAATTTTGTTGAACATGAAGGACAGCTTTCACTTAGATAATAGATAAGAGAATTTCAAGCAAATGCAGATGTACTAGTGTGGGGCCTATAGAAAGATTTTTTTAAAAATGTTTGAAATTATTGAGCATTTGTGGGTTAGGAGATGACCAGGGATATACTTGAATTCTCTTACATAAATATTTCTTTGGTCAAATACAGATTTTTTTAATTGAGTAACATAGTAAAGAAAGAAAAACAAGTGAGTTCCAACAGAATTTCTGTTATCCTTTCTTATAAAACAGAAGTCATTCTGTAAGCAAATGATGTTCAGAAGTTCCAACCTGGGCCATTAACATGTAACAGCTCTGTTGAGTTCTGTGTGCTTTCACTCACTGGTAAATTCTTTTAAAAATAGATATGATTAGCAACTAAACAGAAAGGTATGTGGAAACAGTTTATAAATTTAGTGCTAGTGAAGTACTTAAAAAGAGCTTAAAATATTCCTTTGAATAATTTAAAAAATAGTAATGGCTTACGACTTGAGCCAGTTAAAAATCTATCAAATTATGAGACTTTAAGAATGTTAAAGCAGTTGTCAGAATTTTGCTCTGGGATTCAAGGTAGGTGTGTAGATTTTGCTTCTGGTAGATAACTTACTTAAGCTAACAGGAGAAGGCTGAGGGCTCAATGGTACATGGGCTTTGTGAGAGCCGTTTCCATGACACACTTTCAGCTTGTTCTGTTCAGCTATTGGACAATTCACCAACTTGTGCTCTAGTTGTTTGGATCATATTTGTGGAGAAAAAAATGCCAATTTTCTTGGAAAATAATTATATTATTAAAGAAGCCATAAATATAACTTTGATAAAAATGAGACTGGTTCAGTTGAGCAAATCTTAACAACAATCTCTTGGAAGTCCATGTTCCCATAATATTTGAATGGAAGCCATTGCTTTACAATTAAGAAACATTTATAGTGGGACCCCATTATAACTGTGGCCGGGCTTACATAACCAAAACACAAAGTAACTTTGTATCACGTGCATACTGTGCTCTGGGAATACAGATTGGCTTGTGTTTCTTTATGGACTATTGTAATGGGGTTCCATTGTATTTGACTTTTCTTAAATTGGATGTTGTGTAATCCTGCCTTCTTCATGAAGATATTCATGTTCTTTTCATTCTTTCATTTCAGATTTTTTTCTTGATTTGTTTTATTTACTGCACAGTGATGCTTATAAGTTTTGCTTACTGATTTCAAAGCGTTCATCTGATTCCATTTTTGAACAATATAAAAATATTTTCCATTTCAGGTCAAATGGCCTCTCTCATTCTTGGAGTGAAAGGATTCCAGACACAAAACATATTTCGGACATCTGTGAAAACGGACGGCCTCGAAGCAACTCTTGGCAAGGTACAGAGCAGCACGGTGACAGTATCTACAGGCACATCCCAAGTTCTATACCCTGGGCTCTGGTTAGAAAGACATAATTATTCCCATGAGCTCCCCAGCTCTTCTTCCAGGAGAGAGGAGGGTATTTAGAGTGAGAGTCCAGTATTTGCTTTTTTGTTTTATTTTTTCTCTTTGATGGGGGATGATGGGATTTGGTAGTATCAGTATATTAGCTTACTCAGATTTGTACCACTTTCTAGCTTCCCAAGAACATAGATGACAGTCCTCTTTGGCTAAGACAAACAACAGAAAAGAATGTATTCAAAGCAACCCCGAAGAACATGCAAGGGCTTCTCATTGCCTCAAATCACCATCTCCCCTTGCTTAGGTGTGCAAGGGTGTTTATCATAAGGAAGGGAGGGGAGAAATCCAATAAGCTAACAGACAAGGGAATTCGCCTGTGGTTTTATCTCCCCTGCCATTTGTGGTACTTTTCTTCCTTTGCTCCCTTGTGGAGAAGGAAACCTGCCAAACCTCCTCACCTTCAGACAGGGATGTTACTTCTTCCATGCATCGGAGAAAACGAGGGGCTACCTGTTAATGCCCTTAGTAGGAGGAAGTTAAAAAAAGTAGGTTTTATATTTGAAAGAAATAAGTCCAGCTGGGCATAGTAATGCATGCTCATGATCTCAGCACTCTGGGAAGTTGAGGCTCGATGGTCCCAGGCAGGAGGACCCCAGCCTGCAAGACTTAGTAAATTAAATAAGACCCTGTCTGAAAATAACATATAAAAAAGGTACTAAGGATACAGCTCCCTGTGACAGACCTGGCTCATTTGGGTGGTGAAATGCCATGTAATTGGACATAGAGCAATTACTTATTTATATGGAAATCTGGCTATATAAATCGTCTTTTCCAGGTAACCTGGGAGGCAACAGAAAGAAAATCAGAGGCAAAAGATTTAGACCTCGATCTAATTCAACTGAGTAAGTCTAAACCTATAATGGAAAAAGGCACTCCAAGGTCCATGCAATTAGTGTCTAACGTTAATTAAGCAGATAGCCAAAAGAACTGGTAAACCATGCTTCTGGACTTGGTTTTATTTCTTTAATGCTTTTTGCCCTTTAAAAATTAACCATGGCTTTTCTCTTTTACATAGGCATCTCCGCAACTGTGTCCAAACCAATGTTCACTGACAGTGGGGGTCCCACCCTTGCTGCAGGCTTTCCCACCAGTCACCTGCCATTGTGGTGTCTTGGTTCCCTCCAAAGGGAATTTTGATAACACCCGTTTCTTCTCATCACCTGGGTTTCAGCCATTTCAAGGGGCCACCCTTCCTCCTCCCACTACACATGCAGACTGGCAGCATCAGAGAGACTCCCTGTGCATTGGAGCATGATGGTGCTCGAAACCCGAAACCATGCTCTGAGGTCTTCATGGCTTCTATCTAAGCATTCTCTCAGACTAGGGATCTTTCCCCCTTTAAAGGATCCTTCTGAGGACCTGTAATAGGGCAGTGACTTAAACTTGCCCTTTAACCGAGTCATTGTCGTGAAATGAAACACTACTCATTTTAAATGACAGCCACTTTTTCTTTTTAAGTGGACATGAGCTGGAAGTTACATTTAAAGTCTTTTATAACGAAGTAAACACCTTATACTTTTTTAAAAATATTTCTTTAACTTATGAAAGCACAAGTAATAACTCCATTAAATCTTTAATCCCCCATTCATGGAGTCACACACATCTTATGTATCGTTTTAGGCTGAACTTGCCACCTGGTTTTAACTAACCATACTTTTTTAAGGCACCCAAATATTTCCACTTATTACTTACTCCAGTGCTATTTATCATTTTCAGGATCTCTATTACTTCTTCATGCCTTAATTCTTAAAAAGTCTGAATAGCAGATGTTTGTTAACTGCTTGTCAGAAACTTGTGTTAGCTTTACCATCATGTACCCTGCCTTTTTCAGTCCAGGAATAATAACATTGCCCTGAAATTTGGACCTTCCATCTGAATGGTATTGTCTTGTAAGTGGCTTATCAAAGTTTATTAGAGGATACTTTGCCTTAGAAACAATCAACAGTTTCAAGTGATAGCATTGCATGGTCCAGAATGGCATCATAGAACTTCATCATAAATAACTAATCGGCTAGAGTTTATCTTATGCATTCCCAAAGCACTTGGATGCTTTCGGGGTCATTGTTGATAAACTCTTTTGTGGAATGTTATTTGGTTTGTTTTGCATGAGGTCACCTGGTAAGAGCTCCTTAGCTTATCTCAACTGCACATGAAAAAAACAGATTAAAAACCACAAACTCTTCTATAGAACTTCCTTCGTGTACTATTGAATATTCTAACAGTGTTTCCTATAGCAAGACCTTGCCAGCTCCTAAGTGGAAAAAAGAACTCCGGCAGTATGTTAAAGTTAATTAGTTTAAGCTCCAAAGAACTTTTGATGTTTAACAATCTTCATGCAATATTTTCTAGGACATTCACCTATCTTTGAAAATTTTGCAAATAATTTCCACTCACATTGTGTGCGAAAAATTATACAACTGTAGTAGACTTTGATAAATCTAGCTTTGAGATAGTTATGGTACAATATTTAATAAGACATAATATTTAATAAGACATTCTAAAAGAGTCATCTTAGAAGGCAGATGAATTAAGAATTCCTTCAGATGTTTTAGGATTTTGGTTCTAGGTACATGGCTTATGTAAGTAAGTGGAGCACTATTCTCATATACCCACTGGGACAATTTCTCTCTATATATGCATTTTTATACATTTTAAAAATAAGGATTCTTGGGCTGGGGATGTAGCTCAGTGGTAGAGCACTTGGCTAACATGCGTGAGCCCTGAGTTGGATATGTAGCACTGCAATAATAGAATAATTCCTGCTATCTAATATGTCAAGAACTATGTTGGCACATTTTTAAGCAATCTCTTTTGCTTCTGATGTAATGACACCATTTGTGTGACTATAAAAGGAGCAAAATGACCCCAGGAAAAGGTACCTTTGATTTTTTTTTAACAATAGGAGGTATTTCAGGTCCATTATTTCAACATTGCCTTTAATACCTGATCATCCCCAAGGGTGATAAAAATTGGGACATGAATGACAACATGCACCACAAATGCATGCTTTGCAAATTAACAAAACAAAATGTCCTTGTTTGTTGTACTGTTTTCCCACCCAAAGCTTATGCATCTTCCTCACTGTTGTACATGATGTGAAAGAGTTTTTTGGCTTAGACTTTGTATTATATATTGTGTTTTTACAGGAGGGAGCCCCAAGCACCCGAGCCTGGGCACTCCCTCGCCCAGACAGTCCCATCCCAAGGCATAAGCCCAGGGGGCTCTGACAGCCCCCAGACAGGGAGTCTGGATCACAGGTCAGTCTCCACCTGCCCCTTCATTCTGGGCTGCCACTTAAGCTCCCTCCAAGTCCCTTCCTTGGCTGAGAACAGGGTCATTTGATCTTTGACTGAGCCTCCATGACTGCTCAGAGGTGCTCCTGGGCCAGCCAGCACCAGCTGATTTTCCTCTGCCTTTCCATCCTGGAGGACATGAAAGCTCTCCCATCCCGTCTGATGCATTTTTTGCATGTTGCGCTACCAGCCAAGTCAAGCCACACAGGATGATTCACATTTGATAGGATCCCACCATTCTGGCCACTGTGGTGTAGAGATAGATGTCAGGAAGTCCACCCTGAAGACCCTTTCCGGTCAGACTCCCAGGTGGGGCAACAATTCAGAGTCTCCTCAGTGCTCCGTGAATGGACCCTAGGCTTCTGAGTTGCTCCCTGGAACACAAGAACAAATCTAGCTAGATGGCTGTAGCTTTCATGGAGCAACCATGGCACTAGATCTTTGATTTCCCGAAATACTTAGTGAAAGAAATAAACATCTCCAAGAAGTGGCCCTCTCCCTGCAGGTGACTCCACCTGCTGTGTGTCTGTTTCACCTGATGGCAGCTGCATAAGCTTCTTCTACAGTTTTCCCAGGCCCAAGCACTCACTAGCCTTCCTCAGTGGCTGCACTTGCTTCTTGACTTTTCTTTTTGCTCAATCTCAGTGGAAATCTTTATGTAGTCTTCAGCTTTCTCGGTGAAAAGTACAAGTTGGCAGTGATTGTGGCGAAAGACAGTGATTGTGACTTGTTCCTAAATCGGTTACCTTACCAAAAATGGGCTTTAAGTATAAAAAGGCCAGGCGTTGTGGTACGCACCTGTAATCCCAGCACTGAGGAAGCTGACGCAGGAAGATTGCTATGAGTTTGAGGCCAGCCCAGGCCATATAGTGAGTTTAAAGCCTGCCTGGAAGCCTGGAATGTACAGTGAGACCCTGTCTCTATTGAAAGTATTTGAAAAGTATAAAGAGAAATAAAACCCTTTTTAGAAAGAATTGTAATGTTATTTTGTAGAATTCCTTGGTAATGGCTAGCAGTGAAGGAATAGGCTATGAAAAAAATAGCCTGCTTTTAAAAACTATTGCTAAGGAAATGTAGTTTTGGCTTTAAATCTATTTGCAAACAGCTCAAGACTACTATAGAGGAAAAAAGTGAACTTGAACTGAGAACAAATACTGTATTTTATAATAACTTAAATTTTATAGAGCTTGGATCTTCATTGCCTATACTGTTCCTAGAAGTTACTGTCTTTAAAATGAAAAAGTCCAGTAAAACCTCCAAATTCTTCCAGTATTGAATTTATTAAATCTGTATTCTTCTACAAGGCCAAATGGTTCTCAGGGTATAGATCAAAAGAAACTCTGGAAATTGACAACCACACCTCCAACTTTACTGCCTTTAAAATCTGCACCGGAATGCTGATGGAGATGTAGCAGGATGCACCAGGGAAATGCTAACTGAGTTCCCTGTCACTCTGGCAGTCCTTCACTCAATGACTCCTGAGGGCCTCTTCCCAGCAGCTCCAGGAGCACTTCGGTCTGGAGGCTCAAAGGAGCATTGCTGTTGCTGCCGGCACTCATCCCAGCCGCACGCTTGTGGAGCCCTCTGTGGACCACACTTGCTGTGCTTTGGGCCCCACTGTCCAGAGTGGACCTCCTCTGCACCTTCCCCTGCTGACGCGAGAGGACTTAGAGCCCAGCTTGGGTTCAGTTGTAAGGAATCAGGGAGGCGGTGGTCAAGTAAAAGAAAATTTGCTCTTTGAATTTGAATAACCTCTTGGGATTTTATATGCCCATATGACAGACTGGAATTGCAGCCTCCTCAATATTTTCAAAAAATATGATTACCATTTAAAAAACAAAGTGCCAAATCAGCCATTGCCTGGAAAAAAAGCACTTTGGAGGTGGGAGTGCTGACCTTACTGCAATTGAGAGGAAGTTCAGATTTGCTTTGGAAGCCACTGGCAAAGGGCTCCCCAGAGCTGTTGAATATATTCTAGGATGCCATGAGCCTTGCTATAGCTGAGATTATTCTGAGGTCATTGTATATATATATATATAAGTATGTATGTATTTATATATAAGCTGCCTCATAATCACCCAGTGCCCATCCTGGTTTATTTGCCATAGTCACTTTGCATATGGAGGGTGAAGACATCCTTGCTAAGCTTGTGCTGTGTATTTTCAGATTTTCTATCTTGTTCTGCTTTCTTTGTTCCTTCCATTGCTTTCTGCAGGTATTTAAATCCATGGTTCAAAAGAGACTATAATGTAGCTAAGTGGGTAGAAGATGTGAATAAAAACACTGAAGGACCATACTTTAGGTATTTTATAAATTAATTTTATATCCTTTTCAAACTCTTCCAGCACATACGAATATTGTACTGTGACTGGCTCTCTCTCTTGTATCTCCTCATACAAGTTCTTATAGACGGAAAAGGTCCTGTTTCTTTGCTGCCATTTGAAAGGGTTTCCGTTTAGTGCATGTCCCTGTTGCCATCTTAAGCTTTTCAGTAGCTTCCTCTTCATTTGATGCTATGTAACGTTCTATGGGCATGAACCATACCTTCACTAATAAAGAAGCGCTATTAACCTCAACAGTTTAATTTCTAGATCTAGCAGTTTCATAATGCATTTTTTCCTAATTATTGCTGAAGAATGCATAGTATATATGAAAACTCAAAGGAAAAAAACATGAAAAAAAGCAAAATTTTACCTTGAGTAACAATAAGGGTTTACCCTAACTGGAAAAATCCTTGAGTGTAGACTTTCCTTGTTCAGTAGAACATTTGCTACCTGAGAAGAGCTATGCTAAGAAGAGCACATCATGGCTTTCCAACAAAACAGTTTTAATACTCATAAGAAATGTGCAACACCTCAAATAGAAAAGCAGAGAAAGAACATGTTTTTGACACAGAGAAAAACATCCCTATGCTGTGTAAACTATCAAATTTACTCAACTTAATACAGCTTTGTGTAACATTACAGGTCAGAGAGAATTTCTTAATAGCATTTTTTTTATCACCCTTTATAATATCAGAGAGGTTTCCTAGACTTTATATCTGAGTACTTTGTGGACAACTAATGTTGAACATCATTTAACAATGAACTTTTCCCGCTATGACGGGTCAGCATTGAACAGATACCAAACTGTGTGTGTGTGTGTGTGTGTGTGTGTGTGTGTGCGTGTGCGTGTTAAATCTCAGCACCCATACACGGTGGCTCTCTCCTCCAGTGTGCCATTTAGTTTAGTCATATACAGTTTGAGAAAATGATTAGAATTAACTGCATTTTAATTTGATCCATTGCATTTGCATATACCCCAAGGAAAGCGTAACTCCTGCTTGCTTACAAAACCACGCCCTGCTTTGATGCCCAGCCTTTCACTCCCGCCCTGTCCTCTGCTTCCCACACTTCCCTACACTGAACCTCATGCACATACACTCACAGTCAAACATCCCACCCTCACCTGTAGCTCCCAAGATGGCCAGCATCAGGAAGACAGGTAAGATGATCTGCAATGCTACTTGGAATTGTGGCTCACCTGCATTGTACTGAGGCTTGTGGGCAGATTGTAATTTGTACTAGCCATGGAACCAAAACAGAACACCTTGAGTCCTGTGTAGGTTGTGGCTTTGTTCCTACATGGACTTTAATGTATTTGCAGCAATAATCTGTAAGATGGTACCCTGGAAGAATCCATTCACCTCCCCTGGGTGAGCTGAGTAGTTCCTGTGGCTCCCAGAGAAGAGTTCACATTTCTTAAAAGCAGCCCCCGGGTCTGCCCAGAAGCTGCATGACTAAAAGCAGTTTGGATGGGGAAATGCTTTAGTGCCCCTGGTTGCACGTGCAAAGCTGCATGGGCAATGGTAGAGGATTCCTGTATCTCCTCTTTTAATGTGAGATGTTGGTTCCTATAGTAGATACTCCCATTAAGAATTATTTAAAATTCATATTTTTGCTTAGAGGCTAACGTCCATTGGACAGTTCATAATTTAAGTGTCCTTTGGGGGAATGATAAGGGTTATGCTGGTAAGACTTAAAAATTGACTCCGAATTTCTGTGGCAGTGATAAATAATTGAGGCAACCCAGAGCTTTTGATGCCATGATTCTAAAATGACAGAATTTCATTCACTCTCCACTCAAGCCCTATCTCACCAAGCAGGCCTGAGTACATCCACACATGGGTTTTTGCTCTGCCAACCATCTGGTTAAGCTCAGATCAGCTTCATCTGCCACTAGGTCATTCAAGGGACTCACCACCACCACCACCACCACCAGTAAAACTATCAGTGAAGGCAAAGGTCATCTTCATCACCCACGTGGTACTGGCTTTGTGCCATTTTATCTGAATGTGATGGGGACTTTTGTGACTGCAGTAAAGTCCCAAATATCGTGTGGCACAATATAGTATCTGTATCACCATGAAGAGTGAGACAAATACCTCTGGTCTCTGAGTGGCAAGATACCCTCCACTGGGCCCTCATGTGACAGTGGTCAGATTGTCCTCAGCATGTATTGGGGCTACCAGGAAGGAGCAGGTGAGATTAGGGTGAAAGCACGCTGTCACCACTCCTAGAGCCTGGAAAAAGTTCTGTTGGTGACACTGATTCATATGGGCTTGGAAGGTGTCATTACCCTTGAGTGTTACCTAGCAGATCACTCACTTCATTGATGTTTTTTAAATTTTCCATTGTCTTACATTTCTACTTTCATGCCGTGACTTTGAAAATAGGTTAATAATTGTAACTGTCACATATCAAGTAACTACTGTAATCTTTATGTCTCACATCATGAGATGTAGGCATCATTATTCCCTGGTTGTTCTTGGGCAAAACTGTGGCACAAAAGAGTTCCTGGTCTTAGAGTAGAGTTAGAGTATATTAGAGCCAGAATGGCAGGTGGCTCTGTCGGACCTCTATGAGTTTCTCTTTACTTTCTGAGAAGTAAAAGGGTGAAGATTCACACTTAAGCCCCACATGAGGCACAAAGTCCTGGCTTTGGCTGTTAGAAAAGGGAATGAAGAGTGACTGTGTCTCCTTCATATGACTGGTCAGCTTGCAGGCCTAGCTACAAAATAGAAATCCAGAAAATCTGAAATATCTCAAGATGCACCACAACCCATTGGCACAAACGCATACCTTCATTGTGTAGTTTTAATTACAGCTACTACAGTTAGGATGATTTTTTTATAAATTGAGTAATGGTAGCGGCTATATTCATGCAAAGGTTCACTTTACTTTGTCAGTGCTTGGGCTGGGCTGCTGCCCCACTTTAGCAAAAGCTGTGCTGGAATTGTCCTCCTCAGACTTTGATGGGAAATAGTGCATTTATTTTCTTTAAACTAGTCTGCCCTGTCCTGTTTGCTGCCTTTATTTTCACTCCTGCGGTAGCCTTGTCCATCCCCCCACCAAGACCTGCTCCCTTTCCCCACTTTCTTCCTCTTAGTGCCAGAAGTGTCAGTTGAAGTGAATGTTGATGGAAGAAGCAGTATAGTGCAGATTCCCTGGGGTTCTAGAGAATAATACCTCCTGTTCTTATTTTCCTTCATTATTCGCTTTGCTTAAAGAAGGATCTGCAAGGGAAGACTGGGCTTCCAGAGCTTCTCACTGGAATGGCTTTGTAAATGTACTGACTGGGCGGTGGCCACTTGAGACTGGTGTGACTAGGAAGCTGCGAGCTAGAATCTCCTGCCAGGAGTACACTTACTGCAGCAAATTAAAAAGAGGATTGGCCAGGTGTGGTGGCACACACCTATACTCCCAGCACTCTGGAGTTTGAGGCAGGAGGATTATTGTGAGTTTGAGGCTAGCCTGGACTACAAAGTGAGTTCAAGGCCAATCTAAACTGTATAGTAAAGCTATCTAAAAAATGCAAAACTTTGTGTCTCGGCCTTTTGGCTAAGATCAAATGTAAACACAAAACAGAAAAAAAAAAAAAATAGAGGAGTTGGTGTGCATAGTTCCTGAAGTACGCAGTACTTGGTTATGTGTTTGCGTGTCTAATTAGCTTCCCTCAGCTTGGATTTCTTACCAGTGACATTTAGGCTAAAAAGCTGAATTCATGGTAATAACCTTCATTTTAGAAGGATTCATGAAGTACTAAAATGTATAAACTTGCCCTCATTCTAGACGATCTTAGTTATTTTAAAATGTGTCACTAAAGTAGATTCATTCTGAAATAGAAAAATATTCAGTGTATGTTGTTTTGATGGAATTTTAGAGCATTTCGAGTACTTCATATTCTTGTATAACTACCCTTGATTCTTAAAATTGATGAAGAACCTGGATGTCAGAGTTGGTTGGAAAAGTGATTTTCACACATGAGCTTGAATTCAGTGTCTGTACAGTGGAAATAAGATTGAAAACGATGGCCAAAGCAGAGCCAAGGATATTACCTAGACGGGAACCAAGAGCAGGACAGGCAGTAGATCTTCCCCTACCCGATGCCTCCTCCCCTCCCCACCTCCTTCCCAGGGTAACTCAGTTATAGCACAGAACTGCATCCTACAGCAGTAGAAACTTGTGCTAGAAGGTGGCAGTGCAACCAGTTCTTGATATGAGCCTTTGCCACCTTGTACCAGGAATTAAGGAGTCAAGAGTGTGCGGAACCGCATTTGGGAAGGGGATGGCTGTTGAAATCATCGTGACTCTTCTGTTGATACACTCTGAATGAGTGTTTTCACTCAGCTTTGTCTTCCCCAGTCTTAAAGACAAGTTAGCAGGCACAGCCTCTTCTAGCGCACCTACTCTAATTGCATACATTACCATTACAGATACAAGCAGCAGGCAAGTTCAACATAACACACCACTGCTTCCAAGCAATGCTGAATGTAGAGATGTTATCAGGCCATTTTTGTATGTTCTCATCAGACTTTGTTTGGCTGAAACTGCACTCCTTACTGCTTGCATGTGTACTAATTTATTATTATAATCTTTGTATCTGCCTTTGTTCTCTCACCACTAACACACTGGCCTCTGAATGCATGAGCTTTGTGTAAACTAGTATGTGATTTAGCAACTAGTGAATAGAGCGGTGGTAATGTATTTTAAGATCTTAATTAGAAGTATTGTACTTAGAAACACTTTTTATATTAAGTGGTAAAAACAAGACAGAATATTAATATGCTGTGTACTTAATTTACCGGGATGAGCTCTTAAGTAATTTTATTTTTGTTCTGTTAGCTATTTATCTGTTCTAGAGGAAACTTCATTGTTGACTTTCTAGTTGAAAAGTATGATTCTATATAGTAACATTTAAGCAAATCTGTTGCATTCGTGGGTTTAGGAAGCTAAAATTTTAGCAATACAGTTTTGGGAATGACAGAGTTATTTTCCTAGTAGTTAATGCTTTGCAGTAGGAGCTTATGAACATAGAAGTCAGAGGGTTTGTTGTGAACCCGCTTTTCAGATACTTGCAAAGGATATTTGGCAACCTTGTGATATTTATGTCATATATTCTCGACGTCTCAGGACTCTGTCTCCTGCCAAGTCTCCTTCTTCGTCAACTGGGTCTATTGCCTCCAGCAGAAAATACCCTTACCCGATGCCCCCACTTCCTGATGAAGAGAAGAAAGTGAACCGACAAAGTGCCAGGGTAGGTGGTGAAAGTTTCCTTGTATTTTAGTCATTCCCACTTTTTCTGTGAGTAGCCATGTTTCCTAAAACTTGTTCTTAGAAAATCAGAAAAATTAAAATTGACAATTAGTAGATTCTTGGGGCTTTGGGGAACAGATTTATAATTGCAAACTAGTTTAATTTGCATTGGCCTATCTAGTGATACTTGGTGCATATTATTTATTTGTTACTGTGTACAGTACTTGCATCTTTTATTATTTATTCATTGTAATTAATATGTTAAAACCTGGAATTGACAAAAGCATCCATGTATTTTGCTTTGTCAGTTTTTTTAATACCCCTGGAAATGCCAGAGACTAAGTAAATTAGCCTCATTGCCATGTTGAATTTACTTGAACAGGCTTTTTACCTGCTAATAACATGTCAATAGGATTTTAGAAATAGGAATCTGTGACCAGAATTCAGATCAGGGCTGGGGTTGTATGTTAGTGGTACAGCACTTGCCTAACATATACAAAGCCCTGAGTTCAATCCCCAGTAGCACAAAAAAAGAAAAAGTTTTGGAGATGGTGGTTGAAATCACTTTTTTTTCAGTGCTTTGAACAGAGCTACAGCCCAGCATCAGAAAGCCCAATTTAAAAAACAAAAAGGAGGTACTGACCCTTTCTATGAAATTATGATTCAATAGAAGTTTATTTAAATATTAAGTCTCCAGCTGGGGATGGTAGCTGTATCAATCAAGGTTTTACTAGAGAAACAGATATAACACAAGATCTACAAATGTACCAAAAATTACAAGATTGGCGTACAGTGGTCAGCTATCGAGTTGGATGCGTGCAGAGGGTGTCTGAATGCTGGAGGCTGAAGGGTCCAGCGTAAGGTCGGGAGTTCACTGAAGTGTTCTGTGCAAGTTTGTACAAGGAGGCCCATGGACTTGTGACAGAGAGCTGATCAGTCTATGCTGAAAGGCTGAAGGATCCAAAGTGGAGCCAAAAATTCTGTTAGAAGCCAGGAGACAATGTCCAAGTTGAAGGCAAAAACTGGATCTCCAGAAAAGACTAGGTCTCCTCCAAAGTATGGAAGCCCCCTTCATCTACCCATTTCCTTTTTATACCATCGGGCAATGAGCTGCCCTATGGTGTGTGCTCTACACCCTTGAGTATAGAATTGCTGAGCCAATTTAGTAAAGCTTCTAAACTTCTCAAGTTGACTCAATCAGTCAACTGCTGCGATCCTGATTACAAGACTGGTACCAAGAGAGTGGGGTCATTGCTGTGATGTTGCCTGGCTTAAAAGCCTTGGGAATTAATTTGGAAAGGTTTTGAGAGACTGGCCTTGAGGCAGCCCCTATATACTATAAACTATATGGGAGATTAGGGTTGGAGCCTAGGAAATCAGTATTAGCGTACTGATGGAAATGCTGCTGGATAAGATGAAGCTCAGAAGGTTTCTACTGAGGAGGACTGCGTGGGCTGCTGGGTCCCGGATAGTAGCTTGTGCTTCAGCAAGAAGTTCATTTGTACTTTGCTTGTGTTTAGAGATATTGCAGGGGTGGGGGGAGGGAGAAAAATTTCAGTGTAGTCTATTGTCAAGATGGTGGCATGGTTATTATTGAGAGCTTTCAGACAGATCTGTGTTTCAAATGAAGAGTGTAGAGCCATTAAGGTGATTTGAAGAATTTGGCCAGAGAGAAGGCTCCAGGGGAGCAGTGGGTTGCAAGGATGAAATACAGGAGACTATGGTTGTTGAAAAGAGAGGAACAACGGAAAAATAAACTGCACCCTTTCACCTGAAGGCAAGAGTGTATTCAAATTGTAGGAGATCCCTGCTTTTTAGTCTTGCCATGCCCTCTTGTTAAAAGTGAATGGGATGTAAGGTTTGTGATTGTAATAACTCTTTTAGTATTATTTTAATGTAGTTTTCAGATATGTTTGAAAGCAGATTAATTAATCAAAGTATTATGTTTTAACTTGAATTTTGATTACCCTCTGAATATTTTGTTTTGGAAGCAGAAATGAATGCAATTATATATATATATATATATATATATATATATATATATATAATGTTATATCATTGTAGATCTGAATAGTCCAAGACATGTTAACTTTTCACAAATCCACTGAGTCTCTGGTTTAAGGAAATGTGTGTGGTTATCAGATTGACTAGGGTTGGATTGTGGTAGACTAACAACTGGTGATCAACTTGTAACACCCAGCTGAGCTGGGCATGGTGGTACATGCCTTTGATCCCAATACTCAGGAGGCTGAGGCTGGAGGATTGTTTTGAGTTCCAGGCCAGCCTGGGCTACAAAGTGAGCTCAAGGCCTACCTGAACTACACAGTGAAACCCTATCTCAAAAAAGAGTGTAACTCCCAGCTGATCTGAATCAGCATGGTGCTGGGTGTGGAGGGCCCACCTGAGCATCGCTGCCGGTAGCGTGACAAGAAGAGGAAGGGGTGGTGCTCTTGGTTCTCTTGGAAGAGCTTGCCACTCTGGTTTTCTTGATATGAACTTGTCTGTTCTCATGATAGGAGGAGCTGAGAACCTCACTGTTACTGAGGATGACTATGGTCCTTACTTTGAACGTCATTTCCTGGCGCTAGCAGAGATCCCTCAACTTGCTGCCACAGATCCTTCATCCTGCTGATGTAGACTTTTGAGCTTTCACCACTGACCTTTGGGTCTTCCCAGCACAGATCCATGAAATGGACTTGCATGAGTCATTGTCATGGGCTCTTGGCCTCCAGCAGGACTAGGGGTGGCGGAGAGCATTGTTAGAGGCTGTAGGTCTTCAGCTGGACTTATTCAGGATATTGCCATGGGACAGGCGCCTAGCTATATTCTTTAGATCTTTAGCATGTAGACTGGTTTCTTGTATTCCTTAGTACTTGACTTCTTATGGTAACTGTTATGAAACAATCCTATAAATTTGTGTCCCATATTAAATTGTTTCCCTTGCAAAGCCTGACTATAGCGTGGTCATGCCTATAATCTCAGCACTCTGAGAGGCAACTTTGACCCCACCTAAGCAACCTAGTTAGATTTAAAGAAAGGACTAGAGATGTAGTTTAGTGTGAAGGCCGTGGTTTTAATCCTCAGTACTATAAAGATGAAGAAAGAATATTGTTTCCTTTTAAGTTTTAATCATGATACCACTGTCTCACAGGATTCCTGGAGCACATCCTTCATGGGAAACTTGAAGCCTAATGGAGTTTAGAGAGGCAAACTCAGAGGTTTAAGTGAAAGATGGAATTACTTGGGATCCCTAGACTTTGTTGTGGCCAATTATACTATGTGGATCTTCTTTGAAATAATGTTGAAGGCAAAAAAGACTTTTAAGATCTTGACAGAATAAATAACATCAAAAAATGTTCAGTATTGCTGGCTATTAGAGAAATGCAAATTGAAACTTTGAGATATCATCTTACCCCATAAAGAATGGCTATCATAAAAAAAAAATCTAATAATAAAACCTGGTGAGGGTATGGGGAAAAAGGAACCCTTCTGCACTGTTGGTGGAAATGTAAACCAGTACAACCACTGTGGAATCTGTTTGGAGATTCCTAGGTAAACAAAACAAAAGCAAATTGAAATTCCATTTGACCCAGTTAACCTTCATCTGGGTATCTTCCCAAAAGAGTTAAAATCACCAAATTACAGGGACACATACACATCAATGTTTATAGCAGCACAGTTTATAATAGCCACAGCCTCTGTGTCCATCAACACATGAGTGGATAAGGAAAATAGTGTATTTAGACACAGTAGGATATTCCTCTGCTCTAAAGACACATGTGAGCCGTTTATAAGAAAATAGTTGCAACTTGAGAATGTAATATAAAGTGAAATAAGTCAGACACACAAGCTTAAACTTCACATGATTTCTCTCATGTGAGAAACTCGAATATATGTAGTTCAAATAATTCCCCAATTACCTATTATGTTGTTTCAAAAATATTTTAATTATATGCTAATTTGTTTCACTTATACTAGTCTTTTAAATAATTTATTGAGAAATAAATAGCAATGAGACAGTTTTATACTACTAGTTTCTATTCGGTAAAAAGAAAGTTTTTTGCTAGTATGTTTGCTTTTTCTTTGTAAAAGAGAATCTTTTTTTGTCTGTACTCTGAGTAACTATTTTGAAGATAATGATATACACTGTATTAATCATTGTTATTTGTTAGATTTTTTTTTTTTTTTTTGTATTTTAGGGAAGGGTATACAGGGTGTTCAGGGTCTCACTACTAGATGAGACTCATAATGATCCGCCTGTTTACAGCTTCCCAAGAGCTGGGATTACAGGCGCGCCACCATGTCCAGTCTCAGTTGCCCTCTCAGTGCACTCCGGGGGGCAGGGCCGGCACAGCAGACCTGGGATGGAACCCCTGGGCCCTGCAGGCGCTTTAATCCACTGACCTGTTTGGCTGGCCCTAGATGTTTTATTTTTTTTTATAAAATATTAAAAATTTAAAACACTTGATAGATTTATCTGCTAGTAGGTCATAGGTTCATGAACTTTTTGATCTTGTTTAATGCCTGAGAGCCTCTGTGATTGTGAACGTAAATAATGAGATCAAGGTAACTGTGGATCACTCAGATTTTATCTCAGCCAGCCAAGCAAGAGTCAGTAAGAAAACACATCATTACCTCCACCTGAAGAGGAATTGGTGCCAGGTGAAGTGGCACACACCTGCAGTCACAGCACTCAAGAAGCTGTGGCAGGATCTTGTGAGTTCAAGGCCAGCCTTGTGAACCTAGTGAGTTCAAAACCAGTCTGAACTACTTAATGAAACCTTGTCTCAAACCCCACCCCCAAGAGGAAAAAAAAAATCATTAAAAGATGGTTAGATGGGGCTGGGGAGATAGCGCAGTAGAATAAGAGCTTGCCTGGCAAGCGCAGGGTCCTGAGTTCAAATCGTGGCACCTCAAAAAAAAAAAAAAAAAAGATAGTTAGATCATTCAGACATCATTAAAGGTTGATTAGGTTATTATAATTTAAACAATCTTTTTAAAAGGATTAGTGTTTTGTTAAATTTACCTTTGTGTGTTAATATGAGAAATGGTAAATGGTAGAAAACAAGATAACTCAGATTCCCAGGGGCAGATGGATGGACATCTCCTTTGCAGGGTGCGATGTGTGATGACGAAGTTTGAGTTTGCTGCCGTTGTTCTCCTCCTCAGAGAACTGGCTAAGGCGAGGATCCCACTTTTTTCTGCTAAATTGTCTAGATCACTGTTTTGCTCCATCAAGTTGGGGACATGTCCTCCACTGTTGTGAAGGATGTAGGCTGCTGATATCAGTGGAGAGACATGAACGTGACAGCTCCCCAGAAGAAGCAGCTGGCCCATGCTCCCGCTGCTCTCAGGAGTGGGAAGGTTGGGTCTGTCCCGGCCATGTGGAGCAGCACAGGAGCGTGTGGCCACGTCCTACAGAGTAAGTGGCGCTGGACTCTAGGCTGCCTCTTTGCTAATCAGTAGCCTTGCTGCTTCTGTCTCTTCACGAGAATCCTCAGATCTCCTCAGTGTCATTCATTTACTCCTCTTTTTTGCCAGCTGTCACTTATTATTACATACTCATAGCCAAATGCATAGAAACTCCAGCTCTGGAGTCATTCTTGTTTCTTCAGCATTCTGACCATTACTTGAGCATCAGACCAAATCTTTTTTTCCCCTTGGGCACCCTGAAACCCCTACTTAACTTCTCTCTACCAGTAGGCATCAATAGCTCAGACATCCTCCTGGCTGAGAGGTCTCTTGGGCTTTCAAGGACAGGAGCTGGGTGTCTTTTTAATGATAAACACACAGCAAAGCAGCCTGAGATAGAGAGCATCCATCAGTGTAGTATGCAGCCGCAGGGGAGAGCCACTGCACTAGCCGTATGAGAATTCAGGGGGAAGGAAGGGCATGTGTAGCTTAAGAAGTATTTTTTTTTAATTTTAAACAGAAGCAAGCAAGAAATAACAAAACAGAGTTTCAAAACAAGCTAGTAGGAGAGTAACAATAATCCGCACTTTGTGTATTGTTATATTCATAATAGATGCTCAAAGTACAAGATACAGGCATGAAACATTGTCCAGAAAAATACTAGCACACTCTCTTCTCAGTGAACCAAGTGAGACAGTTAAGATAATGACTATCTTTTTGTTTTGTTTTGTTTTGGTTTTTTTGGGGGGGTTTTTGGCGGAACTGGGGATTGAACTCAGACCTTTGCGCTTGCCAGGGAGGCACTTATTCTACTGAGCCATCTCCCGGGCCCCAATAATGACTATCTTAACTGTCTTGTGTATGTATCTACTTTTTCTTTTCTGCTTCCTTCTTTTCCCCTTTGTCCCATCACAGGTTTTCTTTTCCTTAGATCAGTCTTTTCCCTGCTCACAATACCTATTGTGCTTTTTTGATCTTGTTTACTCTTTCAGATTCTCAGAATAGTGAGACAATATGATACTTATACATGTGGGTCTGACTTATTTCACTTAGGAGTATGGTCTCCAGTTGTATCCATTTACCTATAAAAATCTCAAGTTTATCTTTCTTTATTACTGAGTAGTATTCCATTATATTAAAAAAAAACACGCATCTTTTTTATCCATTTCTGGGTTAATGGTCATTTGGGTCATTTCCAAAGTTTAGCTATTACAGATTGTGCTGCTGTAAATGGGTGCACATATATTGCTGTGGTATGATGTTTTTAATTTTTCTGGAAAAATACTCAGAAAGGTAATAGCTGGGTCAAATGGGACTTCAAATTCTAATTTTTTTTCCTTTTTTTAATGGTACCGGGACCTTTCACTTGCCAAGCAGGTGCTTATGCTGCTGAACTATGTCTCCAGACCCCTAGTTTTTAAAGGACTCTCCACTCTTATTTCCACAGTGGGGGAACCGCACCAGTCTATGCTCCCACCAACAGTGGAGAAGGGTTCCTTTTTCCCCACAGCCCTTCAAGCATTTATTATTGGTTGAGTTCTTGCTGATAGCCATTCTTTCTGGAGTGCTGTGGAATCTCAGTGTTGTTTTAATTTGCATCTCTTGAATGACCAATGATGTTGAGAATTTTTTTCATGCATTTATTTTCTGTTTGTATTTTTTCACCTAAGAAATATTTTTATTTCACTTTGAGACAGCAGGCATCATGCTTGTTATGTTCTCATCTCCACCTCCTGAGTAGTAGGTGTTACCGACGTGCCACCACACCAGACTCCAAATTAACATTTAAATTTTTCTTGTTTTATGTGAATACCTCTTTCAAAATGTTGAAGAACATTAAAAGAGGTTGTGAAGGTTTTTTTATATATAAAATGGTGGAAGTTGTTATAAAGGTTGAGTTGCAGGTTTAGACAAAAGAGCTAAACAGTAGACTGTAAGAGTATGTATCAAGGATCGAGCGTGGATGGGTGAAATTGGTGAATGTCTACCTCTTATAGTTCAGCATTCTTGTCTGCTTTTCTGTTTTCACAATGTGCAATTCTGCTTTTCTCTTTATGCAGCTATGGGAGACATCCATTTAAGATCCACTGTTTACATGTGACACATCGAAACTGTTTACTTCAACTTTTATAGAAACCCAGCCTCATGGAATCACCATGAATCTTTCCACTCTTCAGACAGTGCGAAGACCCTGGGAGATGCCACAGAGAGGAAGAAGCCAGTTTTCACATCTGGATATCATTTTCTTTTTGTCATTGGCTTAGGATTTAATTGAACCATGAAACAAACTACTGCAATGTTATGCTGTAACACGGAACTGGTACTGGTAGGTTAATGGATAATTCACCTGACAGATAGATATATATATAAATAGAAATATCAATAAATTAACTCACCTGACCCAAATGTAGCAAGTTTCCTAAGGGACAGTAGTGAACTCAGAACCTGGCCTTCTGAAGCACATCCTCATTGCAAACAGTAATGCTATATGCATGAAGCTTCTATTCATTGTTTTTCATAATTAAGGAAACAACATCCCATACTAAAAACTAGCATGCAGGGCTAAAGCATATAGGATTTTTCTGCAGAACCTTAAAGCCTCAAGAGGCCAATATCCCACATGCTAACTTTAAACATGTATTTTTGTTTTGTTTTTACTTTTCATATTTATATCAGCATACAAGGACAATTGTACATATGTAAACATTTTTAAAATTCAAAAAAGCAGCTGTTACACACAAGTGTATTTTGCCAAATGCCTAAAAACAGTCATGGTCATGTCTTTGTCTTCTGTCCTGTGGTCTTCAGCGTGTACAAGCAGATGCTGTAAATAGTGGTCAGTGCTGTAGTGTGTCTCGCCTAGCTGGTATCTGTCTAAAGGTGGTGTCCCCTAAACTGTATGTAGCAGGAGGCAGTTTTGAGGAGGGACTAAGTGAGAGAACAAAATGCCTGGTAAGACTCCAGCCACTGTAGCTTGCCGAAGCGGAAGGCCAGGAGCGCAGCTGCCTTGGGACACTGTGACCACCTGGCTGCTCCCTAGGGATTAGCTAGCTTGCTCATTCTCTTGGGGGCACGTAGTGTCTGCCTCAGTGCTATCTCGTTCGGTACCAGAGCACATTTGCTAGTCTCACCCGGAGGCTGATGAGCCCAGTGCAGCATGCGTAGATCAGGCAGATACACCAAACACACGTGTGACCCAGGAGCTCCCATCTTGCCGGTACTCTAGTTCTTTCTAGCCTGAAGTACTGGGTCCTTAACAAAGCATTACAACCAGTCTTATCTAAGAAAGGAATGACATTGCAACAGAAACAACTTTATGCTGTTTCTTAAGGCTATTTATCCCCACTGGGACTGAGGTCCAGCAAGTCATTCTGTACTGACTTTAAGCAAGGTGATGGACAGTGAAATTGTTGGAGCTTAGAAACCTCAGCAGGGCATAAAGGTGAAATAAAATTTAAGCCATTACAGTGCAGCAGTGGTGAAGTCACACAAAGAGCTGGCAGGGGCAAGAATATGATGTTTTGAGCCCTATAATTTGTAATCCTTAGAAAAATGAGAATTTAGGTTTAAAGCCCCTTCTTTAAAAACCAAAGTTTGATACCATCATATGCAGCTCTGTTATTTCAAAAGAAAGGAACTCTGTCTAACGAATCAGAGATTGCTGGTGCTGGTCACTGGTCTGCCCTGAGGTTGTCTTCCGATTGCTTCTCTTTTGTGAGAGGAGTAGAATCAATAATGAGAGTTCAGAAACAGCCTCTAGATTTTACTTCTTCCAGTCATTTCCATGGACAAAAACCATCTCATCTCTATGCATCGCCATTGTGGATGCCCAAACTGAAGGGCCAAGTCAGATGCTCTTTGTTGATGTTTTCTATCACAGCCTCTCTTGTAAAAGTCTTTGGAAACGTTTGAAAATCAGTTTAACCATCCAGAATTATACAGTGGAAAAAACACAGCAGTTTTCGTGCTGGGAAAGGATGTGACTGTGGAAGCCTCAGTAAAGCCATGTTTCAGCCCGAGGCTGGGTTGAGTGTGGGGCAGTGCTGTGGCGCAGCTCCAGCCAGGGACACAAGGGCATCCAGGTGGATATAGCAAATAAAGTGACGCTTGACCAAGATCACTTGAAATGTGCACTGAATGTTTTCTGGTATTGAGTGTGTAAAAGGCTAATATTATAAGATTTATTTTGATTATAAGAGAGATTATAGATTTGAATGTATAACGTGCCTCATGTAAATATGCTTCATAGTTATAGTTACACAAGCCTAGTTTGAAGGACTCCACAAATGGCTAGCTGGTCAGCTGCTTATCTGTCTATCTACCTACCCAACCTATTTATTTTTTCTTATCCTCTCAATTATTTTTTACCTGAAACTAACATTTCAAATGAAAATCAATATAATGTGCCTTTGGGGAGATGCAGTTGTTCAAGAAGTATATTGTTTGTAATTATACTCGTTGGTTCACATAGAACTGAAAAGTATTTTTGTTTTATTTGCAGAGAATATGATTTTTTAAAATAGAGTAGTTTTAATGTGCTATTCTGAGCATCTACTCTATCTCCCATGTTTAAATGCTCTTAGAAGCATTTGTGGAATTCTTTGACAAATTTTAGTTTTGATGGGTAGTTCCGTGAAGTATCTATGTGTACACCCATGATTGGTGATCTAAAGCTTTACGTTGAAACATTTTGACTTTTCATTCACTGAGGTAGATAGAATGGATCCATAGCATGAACTATAAGCACAGCAATTATCGATTTTTGGAGGGAAACTTTGAGGCTACGTGGCAGTTTGTACCATGATGCTGATATCAATATTCCCATCTACTCTGTATCTGTCCCTGCTCTCAGAGAGGAGCAGTTTGCTGATTGGCTTTATGGTTTGGTGAATGCCTTTTCCCCTCAGAAGTTCTGGTCACAGATGAGACTGCAGGTCACAGCTCTGCTGCCCAAGATATTTTGTTTATGCCATTATTATCGTTTCTCACATAAAGGAATATGTGAAACTTTTCAGGAGTGTCAACAGGAAGGTGTGAGGTGACAGGGAGTCTGCAAGGAATGGATTGGCCAGGCTGACTGTTCTCTGTGTCTAGCACTTACTTTGGCAGGAATGAGAAATCTTCCTCTGGATTCAGCAAGCTAAAAGATAACCTCAGTCCCTGCAGCCCCTGCAGTGCGAGGAAAGGTCAGCTCAGGACCTCTCCAGCAGCTGCCGCACAGCGAAAGCTGAACAGCTGACATGGCTGGGTTTTTAAAGAAGCTCAATGCCTCAGTTAGGAAGCACCTATCCTTGCAGTTGTCCCGTGGGAACAGAAGTGACAAATACAACAAACTTGGGGTTCAAATGACAGACTTCTTTCTCAGTTTGATGTTGGTGCTTAGGTGACAGTACAGTTTCTCTTCTTCCTTATTTTAAAAGGATTTTAAAACTTTGTAAGGTGAGTTCTGCATAGAAATTCATTTCTTCTTTTTGAGACAAGTCTTCATTATGAATTTCAGTTCAGGCTGGCCTTGAACTCGCTTTGTAGACTAGGCTAGCCTTGAAATCACAGCAATCCTTCTTCCCCAGCCTCCCAAGTGCTAGGAGTACAGATGTGGCCAACACACTGGCCTGGCATAGAATCAACATAAGATTGGCAGTTTCTAAAAAAAGTTGCTTTGAAATAAAATTAGATTTTCTGTTACTTCCAGAGAAAGACAGTTTGGATTCCATAATCAGCTTACATTTTTCATTCCTTTTTGTTGACTCCTTTGCATATTAGCATAACTTATACCTGTCCATTTTTCTAGATCTTTTTTCAGTACTTACTGCCTTTTTTCAGATTTTGTTCTTTTTTAGCTACCTATCAGCCAGAATACAGTATTTCTAGTTAGTTTTTTCAGTGTTTCAAAATTAAGTTCCTTCATTTCCTTTTATCATAATTTTAACCTTACACACACACACACACACACACACACACACACACACACGCAAATAGCCAATACTTTAAATATTTCCATGTTATTAAACATGGTAATCAACCCTTGTCTTGATAAAACTGTTTTGCTTTATTTTACTTGAAAAGAGGAAGGCTGTTGAGCAGCTTGCGGTATACAAGGCAGGACGAGCCGTTCGGAATGGACAGGCTGCTGGGGCAGGACACCTGCCTACAGAGTGTGGCAGACACCGATGCCTGTGGGGCACACTGTAAATACGCCCTGTGGCTTCTAAGTTAGCATGGCTTTTCCAGGACATGCCCACTCTCCCATTTTCAGCCTATTTTCTAATTTTTATTCTACTAATTATTTTCAATTGTTTTCCTCTAGAACTGCCACTCTGAAGTATATGCCATCTACATGAACTCTTTCCCATTCTTGCTCTCTCAGGTTAAAATGTATAAAAAGTAAATATTTCTGTGGCATGGGGCTTAATTTTGGACTCATATTTACTTTTCTTCTCTGAGATGTTTTCTGAATGGTTAAGACCTTGATTTTTTATCAGTAACTTTTCTCCTGGCATTGGGCACCTAAGGACTATAACAAAGGCACTGTTCTACCATCCCTGCACATATAGCTTCAGCAAGACTTCATGAAGCATGGGACAGTGTTTATGCTCACATCATTTTCAGTGTTCCATAACTGTCTACAACATGAAGTGTCTTCATGAAGGATTCCTGCCAAGACAATTTCTACTGTTTTATAAGCATGGGCTGACAGTCAGTAAGCATCCTCCCCACTACTAGCTTAAGGGACACTTCCAGAGCCACCTTACTTCTGAAGTAGCCCTGCCTTCAGTAGCTGTGTAGCAGTTTCTTCATGACTAGGAACTTCTGTTATGGCTGGTAGGGCTTTCTTTGGCTTCAGAGGAAATTTGGAGAAATGTAAGGGTGCAAAGTTTAAGGTGTAAGGCATCTTTAGTCCCTTCATTGGACGCTGGCATGGATCATTAACCTTGGAAAGTCACTGAGAGATCTGATCTAGGGTGTCAATTCCAGGAGGGGGAAGAAATAAGCAGCAAGCTCTGGGATATGGGGCATCTAGCCCTGGCATTACGGCACAGTGGACACTCACATGCAGAATGCAAAAACCAGGCATACAGCAGAACTCAGATGGCCACTAAGCAGGTTGCAAGAAAAGAGGTACAGGGGACCTAAGGCAGATCTGTGTGCTTTGCATGTTTACCAAGTGTTGGCTGTGTAAGTTCCATGTGGTCCTGTGTTGCTGTGGTCATAGAACCTGTATCATGGGGGTGCTTCAAGGGCAGCAGAGTTTTGGTCAAGGACTCCATCATTTTGTGTTCCTAAGAATCTTTGAAACCAAAGTAGGCAAATTGTCTTGTTTGGTTTCAAGAAGGCATTCAATGAAACTAGGCAATGTTATTAAGATAATGTGCACAACACCATCAAGTTTCAGAGTTTATTAAAAAAAAAAAAAAGATACACCGATCTTCATCCACTATAGGGTTCAGCCTTTTATAAATTTCAAGCTGTGATTTTTGTTTTGATAACTAAGCTTTAAAATAAAGCAAGCAGCCCCAAATCTTTAAACATAGAGGTGCTAAGTTATATCGGATAACACAATACAGAAAGTGCTGGTATGAATTAATGCACTTACTAATATTGAGTTCCTGCTAAATTGTACATGTGTATCACTGCCTGATTGGAAACGCTACTTTTATTTTCTAATGGAGCACAAAATCAAAGTGATTCTACAAGCAGTCTTTTTAATGGGTAAAAAAGGCCGAACACCTTTCTTTTGTATGGAAAACTTTTTTAAACCCTGTTTGCAAAAGTGCTTCATAAAACATTCATTCGGCATAAGCATATTTTTTTTCATTTGTTGGAAGAGTTGTCCCCCAGACTAGCATCCCCAAAAGACAACTTGCAGAAACTGGGTGTTCTACCTAATCAACACAGTTTCTGTGTTTGCTGGTGTCGGCCTGTGCTTGTGTCTCCCACATCTGAAGTGTCGGAGGCGTGATGCTCATCCGCAGATGAGGACAGCCACCTGTGAGGTGTGCAGCGCACGGTTTCACTTTTGACACCCAAGCAATCATGTGTATATACTTAGTTGTGCATCATTTTAACATTCTTTCTGCACTTCAGGTTCTTAAGCTATTTTAAAATTATTGGATTTTGGCAAAAACCAATAGAAATGTATATGGCGACTGCATTCCTGAGCAAGTGTGATTTGTTTTATGGCTGTTAAAGTTATGAAATTGTTCTCACACTGTAAGTAAACAAAATCTTGCTGTTTTTAAAGGTCACTGTAACTTGAGGTTTAAATATCTGGCACAATTTTATTAGTATTCATTTCCGAAGCTAATATAATACTACTGTTTTCTATGTTACTCTCATTGTAACATCAATAAAGTGACTTTCAATAAAAGATTTGTTATTTTGATGTACAACTTCCTTTAATCTTTTTTTTTTTTCTCCCAGTAGCTACTTTCTCTTTCATTTGTCAGGGTACTTTTATAGGGAGCCATTTCCTTTCTGTACCAAAGCGAAGCAGACAAGAATATTAGCCTAAGAAATGCAACAATCCTTTAGTAAAGCCCGCACTCAGCTTGTTGGACAGTTTCCTTGGCGAGGTGGCACATGGAGTTTCTTCCACTTACCCACCTGCCTTGCCTGAAAAACACTCCGCCTCCCTTTAATGAGGATTTATTCCTTATACTCTGTCTGAAACACCCTAGTTGGGGTGGAGTGCTTATTTAATAAGGACAGATAGTCTTTGATGGGTTCAGTTTATGTTCATGATTACTGCTGCCTAAAGAGTGTTCCACCCTGGCTTTTCTATCTCCCAAATGTCCAGTTTCATTGTCAGTTATTATTTTGACATTTGCAACTTCCTTGGCTTCCACTCCTAGTCTTCTGGGGAATAAAGTGATCAGGGTACTGTTACAAAGTGAGAAAAAAATACAAGGTTATTGATGAAGGGTTTGTATATTTATTTTAAGATTAAAAAATAAAATGTTACATATTGTTGCATTTCTTGTATTTATAGTATCCCAGACATATAATCATTTATATGAGACTGAAATAGTAATCAGGTGAAACAAAGCCTAGGCTAGAGAGAGCACCAGTGTCAGCTCGCAGGCCATGGTAGGCACAACCTGGATAATGCTTTACTCCAGAAAAGTCATGCTTTACTCCAGGTAAAGTCAGAGCTTTAACCTAATGCCTGCTGTGATGCAGGTATATGCCAGCTGTCTCCAGGGAGCCCTGGGCTTCTAGCAGCCCCATTCCTATGGAGCATGAGGGACATACTTTATGAAGTATGAATCTCTTGAAGCACAAAGCTGAAGCAAACATTTCCAGAATAAAATATAATGATGAATTGGAGTGCTCTGAGGAAGTTAACCAAAATATTCAAGTTTGAGCACACAGCTTTCCTATGTTCCAGCCTTATGCTTTAATAAAAATAAATAAATGGACAAAGAAACATTTTAAAGAAGTGGGTGAAGCTGCACTGGAAGTGCACAGTGAGTGAAACAATTGAATATAAGGCAGCATAAGACTCTTGTAATGAACACTTCGCCATAATTAAAGAAAGGAGATGGCAATGTCGAACTTGTCAAGGGGAGGAAAACTTTCAGCTGCAGTATATGAAAACTAAGCTCATGCTCTTGGAAAGAAATGATAGAAACTGCAGAGAAGATAAGGAGACTTGTTTCAAAGTATCAATAATTAGAATGAATTGAATGACACCAGAAGCATGGTTTATAATATTCTGGCATTTACTCTAAAGCAAGTTCAGAAATAAGATCAAGGTAGCACATTTAGGATTTATCAGAGGACTAGGATGGTCAAATATGGCTCTTACTTTGGGGCAGCAGTAGCCTTCTTTCTTACTGTTATACTTACAGAGGAAATTACTTTCGTAAGCTATGAGTTATTAAAACACCCCTGGTGAATTTAAAAGAAATAGCAGTTATGGAAATGTTGAAGCGAGTCCCTACCTCTCGGTCCTCTGGGTACCTGACCCTCTTCTGGGCAGCAGAGACCCAAGCAAGGCTTTGTGGCTGCACAGACAACAGGTCTAGGATGCAAGCTGGATGCACCATGCAAGACACAGCAGGACGCTTCACACTGACCTATAATCTGGCCATAGCTACTCACCAGGGAAATGTAAATTGTAAAATATATATATATATATATATATATATATATATATATATGCACTATTTGAAAATGTATTAATGAAATGAGACTAAAGAAGCTTAGAAAACTTACTGTCATTGGTGGACAACTAATTGTTCACTTGAATGGTAATGCTCACATTGTGCCCTAAAATAAGACACACCTATGCTGCTGGTAAGGCGGAAGTAGAGTAGGGCCACTTTTTAATCTATAAAACTGTTGCAGATAAAAAAGGCAAACCAGGCACCTTGGGCCCTCCATATCCGACCAACTCCAGGCCCTGCGAGTGTGGGAGAGAGCCTCTGCTCTGTCCTGCGCCAGCCCACCACTCCAGACCCAGGCCTGCCACATGAGAGAGTCACTTCCCCGCATTCTCCAGACCTCCCCCACCTGGGCAGACCCAGCACAGCCCACCCTCTGAGTGAGAACTTCCACCGCGCCTTGGGCCCTCCATATCCGACCAACCCCAGGCCCTGCGAGTGTGGGGGAGAGCCTCTGCTCTGTCCTGCGCCAGCCCGCCACTCAAGGCCCAGGCCCACTGCTTGAGAGAGTCACTTGCCTGTGTTCTCCAGACTACTCCAGACCACCCCTGCCTGACCAGATCCAGCGCAGCTTGCCATCTGAGTAAGAACTGCTGCTGAACTCTTGGGAGTCTTGCAGACCCACCAAAACACAACACTGGTGAGTGTGTAGGAGAGCTTCTGCGCTCTCTCGCCCCCGCTTCTCATACCCCTCCAGACTCAGCCCAGATCTAGCATACAGGCTTGAGGTAAAATCCTGCAGCTAAAGTCCCCACAGTGAGAGACTAGGGTCAAAACCACACAGCTAATCCAGGAACAGATCATTTTATCAGAGGTGTACAGCAAGGCCACCTCCAAGGGCAACAACAGTAAGGAGCTGAGCACAGTAGCCTAACCCAAGCCAGGCACAACTGCATGAACAGAACTTGGTATATTAATACCTGAATTTCATTAAGTGATAACATAATTGCACCAAAGCTCTACACCAAAGGCCACAGGTCAGTGTTAAAAGAAATGATAAAGACAAGGAGCAAAACGCAATCTCAGGTCTCAAG
>NW_004524899.1:622649-639314 GCF_000260255.1 Octodon degus
TGGGGAGATGGCTCAGTAGAATAAGCGCTTCCCTGGCAAGTGCAAGGGCCTGAGTTCAATCCCCAGTTCTGCAAAAAAGAAAAGAAATGACCCTGTTGATGCTCATACCACACGCTTTTTAAATCTCAAGGTACCCCAAGAGGTAAGTACTAGTTTCTTGTCAAAGACAGGGAAACAAACTCTTGAGGTTATCAAAAATGGGCAAGCCACAAAGTGAGAGGAATAGACAGCATTAGAATCTAGACTTACTGAAATAATTTTTTTATGACTTATATATAATACTGGCTTCTTAGAGAGTATTTAGAAAAATGGCAGGAAAAAAAAAGAAATTAACCCATTGCTCTCCCAGTGGTTGCCAGATGAATATTTTGGGACAACTATTCCAGTCTTTTTGCTATGTATTATTAAAAGTATGAATACATCACATATCAAAATGCATGTATTAGTACTTTAAATACATTAGTTATCTTCTGATTTTAAAATGGAAGCATCCATGTAGAAAATTCGGAAAATGCTACCTGTGTGTGAAACTGAAGTCACTTGGAATTGTATAGTCAAAAGCAACCACTGCTAATATTTTAATATATTCTGTTAGTCTTTTTCTATCAAATTTTTCTGTAGCTAAGGTTATACAAGATTTTTAAGTATAAAGGTTTGAATGGGTGATGACAAAGAACTTGGTGACAGTATTTGCCACTCTAAGTAGGCAACAAATAATCAATGTTCCTTGTTTATTGAAAAGGTCATCAAAAGATGTGTAAATTTAAATAAAACCTGTGCTAAATTTCTAGTAAGATGAAACCTGACATAGATGACCATGTTTGTTTATTTTCTGTATCCATGAGGCTCTACATCATTTACACAAGAATGCTCCACACATTTTCAACCATATTCCCCTAGGGGAGGAAAGATACATAACTGTAGTTTAATTAAAACTTTTTCATATCATAACGAAAAGCACATAATGCACCTTAAACATTCTTCATACTCATATAAAAGAGGCTTAGCAGGAAAATAAGGCATGATTGATAATGAGTTAGTGAAGTTCTAATTGGTACAGCAGACTTGACTTATATTATCAAAGTTCCAAAGAATTCATTATCAAAGCTAAAAGCTTCAATTGTGTGAAGCGATAAACCTTACAACAGCTGTTGTGGAAAGCCTCCACATAAGTTTACACAGGTTACTAAAGGCAAAGAATAAGTAAACATGAATGCCAGCTGGAATGTTATGTTCACACGGCTTCCTTTTGACTTAAACAGTCATGACACACTGAATGAACTGAAAGAGAAAAAAAAAGACAGTGTTACATTACAGAGCTCAAAACATTCAGTACATTGTAGTACATGGTTATGTAGCTTACACGTTAGTTTTCTAAGTTGGAATTGCAGGTTTAACCCCCCCCCACAACTTTCTAATATATGCCTAAAAGATTTAGGGAAGCAGTCTAATATAAAATCCAACTGGTTTCTTTCATCTTACAGGAAAGATGTATTGCTTCAATGGATAAAGACCTATTCAAAGCCCAGCTAATAACAGTCAACACTGTAAAAACAGTCATAGTCAAAGAATTCCCACAAATACAAAAACTGAAGCTTATATACCTGAATCATGTGGGGATTTCCACACTGTAGTTTTAGTTTTATTACATTTTAATGGAGCACCTTTAAGTACTTTACTCCTTTGAAATCTGCTTTATTAAAGGGAATAGAAACAGAACAGCTGAACCTTTGACAGTTCAGCAACATGAGTCCTGAGCATCAGCACTGGCTATATAACGCAGGATTCCCCACTAAATGCACAGCAGTAGGCTCTGTTCTGTTAATTTTGTTTTTTACTCTGAAACTAGCAAGGCTCTGTGTGCTGCTAATCCTTGTAGCTCTTCCACACAGCCAAGCTGCTTATCCCTATGTTACAGAAAAAGCCGAAGACCAGGGCATTTATAAATCTCTTCGGTGGACTGGTCTGAGGCAAAATCCCATGCTTTTCCACTCCCCAGTCTGCCTCTTCATCTTTGGAACAGTGACAGGACTTGGTGAGAAGTTAAATGCACTAAAGAAACAACCATCAGTAGAAGGAAGCACACTGTGTTTACACACACTGAGCCTTTGAAAACTGCAGTGGCCTCAAGCCAAAAAATATATACATCTCTGTGTTTTATAATGGAGAAACATTTTAGAACACTCAGTGATCACAGTGATCTCAATTCTTAAAGTGATTTCTTCTCAAAGGACGCCTAACAAAAAATGGAGAAACAACTAAGTGTGTCCCTCCTTGGTTAGGCACATCCATCAGAGACATCAAAGATGCACTAGGTTATTTTCTCACTGGCTACCACGCCTTATCCTACCTTATTTAAAGTGGTTATCTAGTAAATAACTTTTTTTAAGTTGTGCTTTTAAAATTAATACTGCTTCATGTTGTCAATGAAGGACATGGACATGTTGTCCAGTTTTGAGCTGCGAAAGCTACTTCTCAATGACTTGGGCAGACACAGTATCTGCAAGGGGTAAGGTGGACACTTCTGATGAAACCTCACAACTTAAGATGAAAGAGGTATTATTATGAGAGTTCCTATGACTATAGTCATAGTCTCAGAGCAATTAAGGAATCTGCTTACCCAGCTTGTAAGTGCCATGGGCTGGGACTTGAACCCTTGTAGTTTAACAAATCTAACAGTAGTCTAACAAATGGAGAAGACTAATCATAAATGAAATTAATATATTTTGCATGGAAGCTTCTTCTGATCACTTAGTTCCTAACTTTGCTGACATCTTTAAGAAGTTCTTAAAAGCTGACTTCAAAAGGGAGGCCCGTTGTTGTGCTTATGGTACCCATCTACTAAGCTCTTAATTTACTGAGACTTACGTCATCATATGAGAAATTCACAACACCATGCTGTCCAGAATCCCGTCTTCGAAAGCTATCTGAAAAACAACACAGAAAAAAGAAAATAAATATATATATATATATGTATATATATATATGTATATGTATATTTCCTAAAACCACAAGTTAATTACTGATATTAGGTTCAAACTGCAATAATGTTAAAACTGTACCAGCAGTCACATAAAAGACCAAAAGAAGCCAAATGTATGAATATTAGAAAACTTACTATGTTAAGTGTTATAATAGGCAGAAGTTGGCCAATTGCTTTTTTTCATTATGGAGCAGGGAGAAAATATCTTACCCCAAAGTCAGTGGAAGTTGTATGACTTCCAAGACCATTCACAGCCTATGATTAAATATTCTAGCTGTTTAAGCCCTACTCTACTGAAAAACATTCACTTGAGAAGCATTCATAATTTACTCTTCAGCTAGTTCACATTCTATAGAGAACTCAATCACATTTTGCCCAAATGGCACAAATTAAGGCTTGGTTAACACAGCGGTAGCAGAGCACCAGCCTCACATGCAGGATGCTCTGAGGACCTGGTTTGAACCTCTATCACTGCCAAAAAGGACAAGACAAGCAAAGCACTAAATGACTGGTTATATGGTGGAACATCTGAGCACAATTTACTTTTCTAATTGTTTTTCTCAGTACCAGGGACTGGACCCAAGGGTATTCTACCACTTACATACATGCCCAGGCCTTTGTAAGATAGGACCTTGTTAAGTAGCCAGGCTGGCCTCAAACCTGTGGCCTTCCTGTTCAGCCTTCTGAGTGGCAGAGGTTACAGACGTGTGCCTCAGTGCCTGGCTAGTTAAGATTGCTCATTAATTTAAAAAAAAAATTCTGACAAGAAAAGTTACTACGTTAGCTATGCTTAATGGCAGTGCTAAAAGTGCACTATATGAAGCATCTACTGACAAACGAAGTGAATGGATGCCACACCAGCGCCCTGGCAGACCGCACCTGTGAATGCCCGCAGCCTCACACAGCAGGCGATATAGTCATCGAAGGTGATCTTCCCATTGGTGCTGTATCGTTTTGCGACCGAGTTCACAGTTTGAGGATTTAGCCTAAACCCTGAAAGATAGTAAAATCATCCCACAAAAAAAAAAAAGAGAGAGGAAAAAAGAAAAAGTTTAAAGGCTTAAAACTATTATTAAAAAAAAGCAAGCACAAATTTTTTAAGACTGTTGACTCCTCTTAATTGGCAGTGGACACAGTGTCTAAGCAAACAGAAACCCTGTGCAGGGAGCGCTGATGTATGGGGAATCCCGCTGCTGGGGCACTGCAGCCGCTGGCCCCACGCACCCATTGCGGTCAGCGCCTTGTGCAGCTCCTGGGGGTCCACGGTGCCACTGCGGTCGCTGTCGAAGCTCATGAAGTGCTGCCTCCAGCCGTTCAGCACAGCCCAGAGCTCCTTAAACTCGGTGAACCCCATCGTGCCAGACATATCTCTCTGAGATGGGGTCAAGGAACATTGTCATGTTACAACAAATGGGCAACATTTTCTAAAGTCTGAAGTTGAGATTGGGCTAAGAGGACTTTACTGTTCTTTCTGCTAAATGGGTAAAAAGAATTACTGTACCTTGGTATGATGAAATGGTTAATGGTAAACAAAAAGATATCATAGGAAGAAACTGGTAGAACAGCTGCGTGTACCTATTCATGCTGTGGGGAAAGGCAAACCTACGTGGTCTGATTAGAAACAAATGATGAATTGTGAGCTACCAAAAAAAGCCACAAACAATAAGTGGTTGTTTCTGGGACTGGGTTGCACCCCTTACTGCCCCAGGCTCCACAGTTTTCCCTCTGGCTGGGGTCATCTGTGGCTCTTCTGTGCTGGGCAAGCCCTTCTAGACTTCTGGAAAATGCCTCCGGATGGAAGGCTTTCCCTTCAGCACCAAGGAAACTGAGTTGGAGGATTGCGAGGTGGACTCCAACCCTCAGGAGTGCAAATCACACAGTGGAAAACCGATCCTGGTGCTCCTTTCACTACACTTGTTCTATTTTGATGATTCCTTGTTTTTTCTGTTTTTATTGCCTTAGCACTGAGCCAACTCCTAACGCCATAGTTTTGACACAAGGCCTCACTAAGTTGCTAACTTGCTGGAACTTGTGATCTTCCTGCCTCAGCCTCCCAGAGTGCTAGGATTACAAACATGAGCCACCATGCTGGCTACTTCCTTCAATTCTGGAACCATTAACCCTCTAATTACTACCTTTCTGTCCTATTTTCACATTAAATTGCATCCTAAAATCTAATTACTTCACTAATCATTTTAGTGGCTGTCACTTTGTTTTTACTGGATATTAATTATGAGATGAATTTCTTTAGGAAGGAAATTTATTGTTAAGAAAAAATGCTCTAGATCCAACCAAGATAAAGGATACATCCAGCATTGAAACCATAAGCCGACAAGTCTCCAGGTTAAAAGCTGTTAAGAGAAGTACATACATATAAATTTTTAAAATTCACTTTACATTGGATACATTCCAGTGAATTAGGAATGTGATTATTTACTTTGTTGTAATCTGCTACTCAGTTTGTGTGAGTCTAGAACTTATATTTGAATTTAAGAGGAATATTTTTAAAAGTATTACATATAATAGTCTTGTTGATACTTTCTTGTCTTTCATATTATAATACACCTAATATATAGTGAGTTCAATTCACCATGAAAAACCATAATGCAGTCCATCCACCAGTTGTGTGCGAAGGTGGGTTGTATTGCTCCTCTTTCTTCATTTTTTGTGACTGAGAATTGAACTCAGGACCTTGCACTTGCCAGGCAGGTGTGTGCCAGCCAGCTATGTGCTGAGCCCTGCTCCTGCTCTTGAGAGACAAGAAATAGCTGGTTTTGTTAAATTTTGTCTAATTATTGCTTTTGTCTTTTCCCTTTACTGTCAGGCACTATACAGCAACCTCTTACCGCAAGTGATCTACCATCTCATTTTATGTGCAGTAAGTTTGTTTAGGAAGTCCACACACTTTAGACCACTGTGTTCCTAACTGCAGTGTGTATCAGAAAAACACACTTGCAGAGGAAGACCTGGCACCCAGCATGGTGAGGGCCACAGTCCTGAAGGCCGCTTAGTTCACCTATGGTCCGGGGCATTCTGAGGACATATTAATTCCTCCCAAGCTGATGGGTGTGGCCTGCTGCAAATGCATCTAAGTATTTGGAAACTAAAGACAGAGATCTCCTTGCATCTCACATTACATTACAGTAACTCGGTTACTCTGAAATACACACTACTTTTAAAGGCACAAAGAAGCTAAAGGTCTAGGAGTCAGAAAAGTGTCAGGTGGGGAAATTCTGCAAGTTTACGATGCACACAGAATTAACATTTTTTTACAGCTCCTTTGAGCTTTTTTGTCTAACCTGAGATTAGAATGGAACTGCACTGCTATTGTTATGCTGTCTCCAAACAGGACAAACTATAGGTTTTACACATTATGTGATTACTATACTTGGCGTGGCCTTTCCCTGAAGCAAAAAGACTGGCAGCAATTTCTCCCGCAGCCCTTCAAGCTCCACATGACTCACACCAATGGTTCTCTGAGGTAAGAGGTGACCACACTCCTCCACATGTCTGGCAAAGAGGTGGCTGATTCTGACTTTTCAATTGTGCAGAGGTAGGAAGTCTGCACACTTCAGAACAGTGTGTTCCTAACTGCAGTGTGTACCAGAAATCACCTGGAAACCTGAAAGGCTCCTGATACCTGGGCTGCACCACAGGATGGCTGAATCAGGATCTGTGTGTTGCTCAAAGCTTCTCGGATGACTGCAAAGAGCAGCCAAGCATAGAGTAACTGGACCAACACTATCAGTACACCCCGGGAGCGTGTGAGAAGTGCAGAATCTTGGCCCTTAACCCACACCCATAAAATCACACTCTGAATTTTAACAAGATCCCTACGTGAGATACATATTCCCACTAAGCATATTGGTTCAACCAGCACCACATGGAAACTTGTGGGAGATGAAAATTCTTAGATCTTGCCCCAGCCCTCCTGAACGAAAAACTCAGGCTGGGCCCCACAATTTGGCCTACAGTCCATCACTAAGATTTAGAAAATACCTCCATCCCCAGACAGCTTAACCCAAGCCCCAGCTGCTACCTTCATAGGTGTTTTTGTGCATAGATGTTTGTGCTACATAACACATCCCTACCCTACCCACTGGCTGCTTGGCTGGCCTCATTTCTGCTACTTTCACTTTTCATGAGTGTAGACAATAATTTCACCAGGAAAACTTGCCTACCTCCTGTCTTCCTGCCTGTCCTATGTGACTTCACAGCTTCTATACTATACGTATTACTGTGTCCCACAGACACTGTGGGAGGTAGAACATCCAGCACACAGTAGGTGTTCACTAGAAATGTGTAGGTTGAGTAAGTGAATGTGTGCAGAAGACCTGATTCTCGAGGCGTGGCAGGAAGCTATACACCATATGCATACCCCTCACAGGAGAGGACAGGGAGAAGTAGGATTTTTAAAATAAGATCTTACTTTTTTATGACACTTGAAAGAAATGTATCAGTACTTCAAATCTTGATAGGGTTATAGGCTAAAAGTTGCCAAGTACATCTACTCAACAGCCACCCCATAAACACATTCTATACAGGGGTCTGGGTAACAGGAATTCTGGAGATAAGAAAAATGAACTAAACTACAACACTGAGTTTAATCAGTTCAAGTGAAAAAAAAAAATCCTTTGTCGATTTTGTTAATTGTATTTTCCACCCAGAATTAACTTTTATTCATGCTCATTCTTTTGGAAATAATTTTAAAATGCTACGATTTTTTACCTTTATTTTCTTTTCTGTTCTTATTCCTAGAATGCTTCAAACATGTTTTCTTCTACCAGAAAGAAAAAACAAACACATAGGTCTGGCAGGGAAGCCCTCCCTCCAGTGGTTACTTTCAATAGTACCACAAAGGAAGAGCCAAACCTTAGGGAGAAAGACAGGAGCTGAGTCACGGCTGTGCAGAGCTACTGAGCTCACCAGCGCTGCCTGTTGCTGCAACCACTCCCTTTTACACAGCTCAGGCTCAGAAGAGGGCTGTGTCCCACGACCCACCCACTTCCCGTCTGAGCTTTTTTTGTTGTTGTTTCAAAACTGGATTTAAAAGACCGTTGACTGTATAATTTTCTATTACAGAACTCTGACATGCCAAAAGCAGGTGGGTTTGTGACAGCCACCAGAGGTACTACATAGATCAATACAATCACAAAGCTTTTGTATTTCAAAAATTGATCTAAGGCCATCACTAAACATGGTTTTTCCCAATAAAAATCTTTAAGAGGATTGCTAACACTATGCAACTGACTGTCTTTAGTAGATTTAAAAATGCTGCTGTACCTCCAACGGTCTATGTGTGACACCATCTTATTTCTTGGTAAACCCTGCTATCAGACATCCCTCCGTCACAGGCTCAATTGCTTGAGGTAAACAATTAACACTTAAACTCCTACCACCTACCACAGTTTCCCCTAATCTACAAAGTCCTTCTTCTTGTTCTTCTTCTTCTCCTTCTTCTTCTTCTCCTTCTCCCTCTCCCTCTCCCTCTTCTCCCTCTCCCTCTTCCTCTCCCTCTCCCTCTTCTTCTTTTTGTACTAGGAATTCAACTCAGGACCTTGCACTTGCCAGGCAGGCGCTTGTGCTACAGAGCTATATCCCTGGCCCAGAAAGTGACTCTTTTGTTTAGGGCCAGATTAAATGACAGAAATTCAAAGTTCTTCTTTTGTATTCTCCCAACCAGGAAATAGTAATAGGATACTCCAGGCATATAAAACAGCGCATGATAACAAAAGAAATGTAAGTCGTTCAAATATGCCATGTCAAAGAAAAACGCTGCTGCATAGCCTCAGCTGTGAATTCTAAGTTTGAGCGTTTTAATTCACAGCTAACCAAATTGGGGACTTCAGTTAGATATTATGTCTCAAATACTAACTGGTAAAGTTGGTAGATAACACATTTGCGCTGAGCCGCTTATCTACCCTAGAAATTTGTCATGGTCAAGATGATTTGAAAACGAGGTATGAAGTGTGTGGGGGCTGATGGGAAGCTCCTGGCTGCATTACGGCATTTCTGCAACATTTTCCTGTCTGTCGCTTGCTGCAAAGGAGGCAGTGGGAGTGAGCATTAATTACAAGGCAGAGAACCCAGCCAATGAGGAACTGTGGAGGACAGAACAACCAGCTCGAGGAGTTCAGAGAGTGGAATCTCAGAGTATCTGAACATGTTGTCTGAAGCTCAGGGAGGAGAGAGGATCTGGCAGGTCGAGGGATGTTCATCGACCTGCAGTACTGTTCATACGGCCAGCGGCACGTGCAGTACTCTCAGGGACCCAGAATACACAGAATATGGGACTGGTCACTCCTGAACACCTCAGGCCTAAGCGCTACCCGCTGAGGACAGAGGACGTGCAGGGCGAACAGTCATCAGTAAATGTCAGCCCCTGTCATTCATGACACCTGGCCTAGAAGGCTTCCTTTCTCCCATTAACTTGTGCTCTGTAAAAAAGACCAAACATGCAAACCAATTCAGGGGCCTGCTTAGTTCCAAATACCTGGAACCTATATCTAAGAAATTCCCTAACTTAGCAGATGAACTGTAATGAAAATGGCATATGTAAATGGCATAACTATCATGTTAAGTAGTATGGAGAGTCCTCAAAACACTAACACTAGAAATTCTTGGGGATCTAGCTGTTGCCCCTTCTAGGAATCTTCCCCAAAGAGTTAAAGTCCCCATGGCACAGTGCTTCAGGCATGCTCATGTTTGTAGCAACACAACTCACAATAGCAAAGTCCTGGAAGCTGCCTGTATGTCCATGCACAGATGAATGGATAAGGAAGATATTATTTATACACAGTGGAAAACTACTCTGCCATAAAAAATAAACTTGAGTCATTTGTAGGAAAATGGATAGACCTTGAAACCATAATGTTAAGTGAAAATTAATCTGAAAGACAAGCTTAAATATCACACAGTTTCTCATACATTAGAAAACTCAATATATAAATACAGTATAATACAAAAGACAGTTAAAAAAAGAGGCAAAGATGTTATTGCAATCCAATGCACACAAACTTTGATTTAGGGTAACTGTCTTATGTGTTCTATATGTGTTTTAGCCTGTTTGTCTGCTTTTAATCTGAATGTGTGATAATTAACTTTATAAGTACTTATAAGATAAATAAGTGAATCTGATGCTTAACCAAAAGAAGAAACAAAACAAACAAACAAAAAAAGAGGGATGGAGGGGAAAGGAGGAAAAGAAAAAAAGAATCAAGGTATGTTAGGTTCACGCACCAATTGCATATAGTGAATGGACTCATTATGCCCTGAAAACATGTAGTAATAAAATTTTTTTAAAAATTAGTTACATAAAAACATAGCTTAAAATGACTCTAGAATGGCCAAGAGGTGGGTTTATATTCATCATACTCTTCATGGCGCTGTGAAATTGGACTTGGAAACTGTAGGCATCTACTTGCTACTTTTTCATCGTTCTTACCCCTGATTATTTGCCAAGATTTCATCCACATTGCAGCTTTTCACGTGGCTGTTTCTACTATGCACTGTAAGATTATTAACTCCTTCCTCAAATATTTCTTCCAACAGATATTTCCTAGGTATCCATTTTGCCACACATAATGTGATGTCTGAGGAAAATGGGGTGGAACCCCAACTTATTTAAAAAACAATTATCATTACAATTTTTCTTCGTATTAAAACTAGATTCATTCTCATTTTGTAAATAAGTGAAGTAATAGCCTAATTTAGCTTTTTAATTCTAAACTTGAATCAGAAAAGTTCAGTTTCCTTGGAGACTAGCAGCTCAGCTAAAATGTGAAGCACACTTTCAGGGAAACCTGGGACTCATGACTTACGTTTGTACCCCCCAGCAATGCCGGACTGTGTCAGACATCTTTGTAATTCATCAGCATCTATTTGCCCATCCTTTTGGAAAAAAACAAAACAGGAAAAGAAGTCACAACAGTGATTTGTACTGTCTGTTAAAGTTCTTTGTTTACCTTCAATATAACATTAATGAAGGAAGAGTACCATGCATGAGATTTTTTTTCTTAAAGTAATTCTTCCACAAGCGGGCATTACTTTCCTCATCCTAACTCCAAAGCTACTTTAATAGACTAATTTGAAATCTATTTTGACAACATCCCTCAGTCTGAACTAGGAAACTGCTAAAACTAAGTATTTTTAAAATACTATGTATGAAGGTGATTAAAAAATTTTTTTTGAAGGAGAAAGACTGAACAGGATACATGGCAGACATCAGTAAATAACTCAGTTCAAACAGAAAGACTCCTTGATAATTTTTTATTTGATTTTTTTTTTTTTCATTCCCAGAGCGTAATATTTGGAAGATACAGGTTAGGTGCTCTGTCAGTACCAGCTCATTGGCTGAATTAAGGCAGACCTACAGATATTTGTCACTTTTAGAGATTTAAAATAAAATATCTAAATCCTCCAGTGAATAAGTACAATGAGGAACAGGATCAATAATTTCAGAGAGGTTGAACATGAGAACTCAGGGCAAGCACACTGAAAGCTAAGCAGGTAGGGTCACTTACCCAGTGGGGGCTCTGGCCACCTAAGGGCAGTAGTCTTAAGGTGTGCCATGTCTTGTGGTTTCAAAGACACAGATCAGTAACAGATGAAGCAGATACTTCATAGGAAAGTCTTCCAGTTTTAGACCCAATTTTCCATTCGAATTCTTAAAGCTTTGTTTCCTAGAGTGTTACTTTAATAGGTGGTCTAAGGTTCTTGCTCTGTAACATTCTACAGTACTTATTTATATTATGGTTTTGCAATTTTTAGTTTTCAGTCAAAACAAGACTGTTAAATTCATAAGGATAAACATGCCTTCTTAACATGTCTGGACTGTGCCTACAGTGTTATTTACTGTACACAGTGACCTTGTGGTTTAGGCAAGTGTCCTCCCTCAAGGCAGTCCAACAGCTATCACACAACTCAAGAATGCAGGGACGTGGTCTTTGAAGCTAACCTGAATTCTGTGGCTGGGTCATCAGGTCATAACTCCTAATAAGGACACGGGAGAGCTAGTCCAGTAACAGCTCAGGAGGGAAAGTAAGTTTCGAAATATTAACTTCCTGATGCTGATTGTAGGTACTTAGAAGTTGGTAAGTCTTTATATACATACCTATTTCCTGATTCAATAGGAAAAAATGTCCTTCGAACCCTGTTGTACGAACACTAATACACGTCTTTAAATTGTACAAACAGGTTTCCCAGCTCTTGATTTCTTCTCTTGACACCACCTTGGAGTCTAGTAATTTAATTCTAAAGACATCTTTCCTCTCGCAGATCTGCAAAATATATTTATACGCCTCATCCCTTCCTTTCTTATTTAATCACATTTGGATTGAACTGAACTGAAGTACAGGTAGTAATACCTCGTCCTACTTTGATCTAATATATGCAAGAAACAAAACAGAAAATAAACAACTTTCTTTTTGCACACAAAAAACCCGGACTCATTTCAGGGTAAAGTGTGGTCTTCTCGACGGACAGAATGCAAAGCGAACACAACACGGTATCCGAAGGAAGGCAACGCTGACCTGGCCGGCCACCGCAGAGAAGTAGCCGTACAGCGGGTCCTGCGTCTGCGCGGGAAAGGCCGGGCCTCCGGGCGCCCCTCCGTACTGTCAAACGGGAAACACGCGCGTCAGCATTGCGCCGCATGTTATTCACCGCCACGGGCTTTCGAGGAGAGCCAGGCACCGGCCGCCCGCCCTGGCCAGCGTGACCTCCCCATCGCACCACACAGCCGTCCCGAGTGGCGTCCCGGCCCCGACCCGCGGGCGACCCGGAGGAACAGGGCCGGCGGTGCAGGGGACAAGGAAGTCAGGAGCAGGGACACGCCGGGCGGGCGGCGTCACAGCAAGGGCCGCTCGGCGCCCCGGAGCCCAAGGGTCCTGTCCCCGCAGGCCGCACTTACCCCGCCCGGGTAGTACCCGCCGCCCGCGCCGGGGTGTCCGGGATACGCCATGGTGCAGACTGCGCGCCGCCGCCCGCCGCGCCCCGGCCTGGCCCCGCCCCGGCTCAGGCCAAGGCCCTGCTCAAGTCCGCCCCGATTCAGGCCCCGCCCCGATTCAGGCCCCGCCCCGGCTCAGGCACCTCCCGGCTCAGGCCCCGCCCCGGACTCAGGCCCCGCCCCGCCCGGGCTCAGGCCCCGCCCCGGCTCAGGCCCCGCCCTGACTCAGGCGCCTCCCGGGTCAGGACCCGCCCCGGCTCAGGTCCCGCCCCCGCCCCAGGGTTTCTGTCTCCGCAGCCAGTGGTATTGAGGCCGCCGGCCTTAAGAGCTGGTGACGCTGGGACCACGACTCGCTGTGTCGTTCCCTCCGAGGTCGCTCCCGGGCAAAATGAGGGCTGCTGCCAGCAAACACCAGCACGACACCCCAGGAACCCAATTCCCTCGCCAGGATGTTTTCCAGGCCACTTATTTCAAGCACGCTATTCCCTTTCCCCCAGCCACTCAGCTTCATCTGGCGCAGAAGCTGAGAACAGGCAAGAGGTCTGGTGAGCGCTGAGGAAGAGGAGCGATCTGCATTGCACTTGGTTATTCACAAAATGCTTTGCCTTACAGGTCTTCTTTTCACTGAACTAAGACGCCAGCATCCTCTAAGGGCTCACAGTGGTGGTTGCCAGATTACCCTCCCTCCCCCCAGTACTAGGGAACCAACAACAAAATTTGCATTGTTAAATGGTTGATAAAAAACAGTAAAAATTTCACGATTTTTGACAATTGTATGAAATCCAGCATTATAAGCCTAAATAAAGTCGTACTGGAGCACAGCCACATCGTTTCATGTGCTGTCTCTGGATCCTCAGGGGCTGTGACAGTAGAGTTAAGTAACCCCTGGCGGGCAAGATCTGACCTAAAACAGGTGTCCTCACCGGTCCCTATGTCCTCTGCCCCTGCTTAGAGCACAGGCTCTGCAGCTGCAGGACCTGGCAACTCCTCTAGGAGGCGCATTCTCCAAGTTCCTCAGTCCTGCAAGGACAGTAAGGATGGCCGGATCTCCCGGGGATCTGTGAGAATCCTGCAAATGTATAAAATGCTCAGAAGAGGGTCTAGCACTACCAATGGGTTAGCAGTAACTGTTAAGACTTTCATTACAGTGCTCCATTAAAATTCACTTCTTTTCAGGGAGCAGAGTGGAGTAGGAAGATATCGACGGAGTACTGAAATGATAGAATACTCACTTATTCATCAAACCAATTCTGCATCGCTTGCAAAGATTTTGTTATGCGTTGCTTTGGACTTGAGTCCTAAAGGTGTTTACACTGAATTATGAATTCAGCCCTGATCAGAGCTGAAGGCTTCAAAAAAGAGGCCAGGGACTCAAAACACCTCTTCCATTTGATACTTACTGTGGTTTATGAAAATAGCAACGTATTTTTTGAATAAAAGCAAAAGGGACTTATATCCTCTGTCCTAATATTTACAGTTGGGAAATCCAGTCACATTTCTGTAGGACTTTAAAAAATCACAAAGTTGAGAACACTTTTTTATTTTAAAATAATTTCCTTAACTATGTTTACTGACTTCTACACTTGTTCATTGTGAAATTTTAGCTAGAACCCAGGGTAGTTCTGAATTTCTTTCAGAAACTATTTTCTTCAAGGAATATTTGAAGGATAGACATTTGAAAATTAAAGCAAACAATAAAGATACAGAACTGGAACTCAACAGATTTTTTTTTCCTCATTACATTGCTTCCCAAGAAATTAGGACAAAGAGAGCCTACAGGAAAAAAAATTCTTAGAAAATCTTTCAAAAAAGTCTTAAGTGTCTGCCTAGGGCAGGATCACATAGATAAAGACTTGTGCATATTTCTTTTACTCCTAAATAAGCCTACAGTTCATTTTAATTTTGAACCAAATAAATATCTCAGTGGAATAAAAACTCAATCTTTTGCCTATATCTCCAAATTGCAAGTCCTAGGTATGTACGCTGCAAACTCTATGCCATGTAAAGAAACTCAGCAACAGAACCCCTAAGGTGTATATTTAAAATAGCAAGAGGATGTCCTCACTGGTGTAGATGGTCTGGAGAGGTAGCTTCAGTTACTTTGCAAGTTTTGTTGAATCTGCTGGAATGAATATTCTATGAAAGGATCTGTATTGTTTCCATTTTACTAAAATTGGGAAGGTTAACTTTAATCTACATCTGATTTTCTCAGAGGAAGACAGAAAGGTGAGGCTTTTAAAGGTAAATGAGAATAATTTTGGCAAAATGGCAGCAGTGCTGCTTTATAGCCACAGTCCTGAGATTCACAGCTGGGATGTCTAGTCACATTTCTGTACGACTTTTAGAACTTGTAAAGTTTCCAGGCGCATGGTGACACAAGCCTGTAATTTTAGTATTTTGGAGACTAAGGCAAGAGGATTCTGTGAGTTCGAAGCCAGCAAAGGCTACATAAGCAAGTTCAAGGGCAGCCTGACTGACATAGTGAGACCCTGTCTCAAAAATAAATTTAAAAAATAAATAAATAAATGTCATAATGTTCAGAACACATTCTTTCATTTAAAATAAATCCTTTATCCATGCTTATTGACGTCTACATTTGTTCAGTTTACACTGCTAAACTTTAGCCAGTCCCCAGACCATTTAGAAAATATTTTATGGAAGATTATTCAATGCAAAATCTTGAGAATGAACTTGCTGGGTGTGGTGGCACATGCCTCTAATCCTGGCACTTGGGAAGCAGGAGGGTCACCACAAGTCCCAGGCCAACCTGGGCTACATAGTACATTTAAGCCCAGCCTGAACTTTATAGCAAGACTCTGTTTTTTAAAAAAAAAAATGAAGAAAATAAAGAAAGAAAAGCAGGAAGGGAGGAAGGGAGGAAAAAAGAAACAAAAAGAAAGTAAGCAAGCAAACAAACAAACTTTACAGACCTTCTCAGCCTGGAAAACAATCGGACAGTAGAAACATACAGATGAAGGACAGTTGTATTTTGATTTAGAGAACATTTGAGTTATATGGAACTGTCTAATATCGCATACATATCTTTAACTTACCTGCATCTTGAGATCTTTGTGTGAGGGCAGATGGGAGAATCAGGAAGTCTAAACTCTTAACAGGATGTGGAGCACATTACCCTCTGGATCCTTGGCAATCAGTAACCAACTATAACCAAGTGCAGCAGTGTGGGCAGTCTTCCCAGAGATACTAAAGAGGTGCTCTGAGAAATGTGCTTTGTGCAGGGCTAGAAAGAATGTCCTAGAGCAGCCAAGCTCCAACAGCAATAATGTTAGACACACCCAAGGCAGTACTTGAGAGTCCTTCACAACGATAAGCATCTGCTAAAGATCAGCAGGGCTGTGCATTGCACAAGGGGTGGATGACTCAGACTCAATTTTTAGGAATTTTTCCAGTCCACTGTTAAATATGTCAGTTAAAATTGTATGTTAAAAATTTTAAGTAGGTATTTATGATCTTCTGAATTTTTGTAGGATCTATAGTGATTTCACCCCTTCATTTCTTTTTTTTTAAATTTTATTTTACAAGGGAAATGAAACAGAAAGAACACCCTTAAAATGTTTCCTGTCTTAAATTTGATTCACTAAAACCTTGCATTTTTTTTAAGATTATGACCTTCCACAATTCTCTGCACAGAAATCCACTCATGATTTCAAGTCAACCTTTTATTGTTTTACAGAAACTATTAATTTTGAGTGTCCTCTATGTTACTAAAAAAGTG
>NW_004524899.1:641769-643458 GCF_000260255.1 Octodon degus
TCTGTTTTGTATCCTTTCAAGATGCTTTCTATTGTTAAAAGAAAAATTGAGGCCAGTTAAACCTACCAAAATTTTCATTGTTTTACAACTGGGCAGCATTCCAGAAAAAAAATATTTCAGCAGGCCACACCTCATCACAAGACTATACTTTATAGCCAGAGAAAAGGAAGTAAAATACGGAAACAACCTGACTGGCTATAGCCAGTATTTGCCTTAGATGGGCATATTTGAGTAGTGATAACCTGTGATCGGCTGAAACTCAATTGCTGTGATTAGCTGACACTCACTTGCTTGATTACCAGACTTCACTCCTTTTCTGAGGTTCTGGGGATTAAATCCAAGTCTCCCTACATGGTAGGCAAGCACCGTACTACTGAGCTGCACTGCCAGCCCAGGGATATGCACTTAGAAAACATTACAATTTCTTTACACATTGAGCTGAAATATAGTTTACTGTATACAAAAGATACTGTTAGCCAGAATTTCTTACCCAAATATGAAGGCTGTCTTATATTTATTTTGAAATTGTAAGCTGTAATAAATTTTTCCTCATTAAAAAAGTATTTATTTCAGTTTAGCTGTATGCATAAAAATAATTCCAAGGGCTGGGGACAGTGCAGCAGAATTGCTCCACCCTGGCAAGAATGAGGGCCTGAGTTGATTTCTAGTTCCAAAAAAAATCCTTTTTTTATTTTTGTTTTTTGGGGACAGGGTCTTGCTATATAGCCCAGGCTAATCTTGAACTTACGGCAATCCTCCTGTTTTAGCCTTTCAAGTACTGGGATTTATGGGCTTCCATTTACACTATTTTGTAATTTTGGTTTTTATCTATCATATTGGGTGAACATCTTTTCATTAACTGTGCACTAGTATACACTTGTTTTTGTGGTATGAGGGATTGAACTTAGGGCCTTTGCTTTGAGCTACTTCCCCAGCTGATTTATTGTTTTTATTTTGAGCCAGGTTCTCACTAATTTGCTAAGTTGTCCAAGCTGGGCTTGAACCTGGGATCCACCAGCATCAGGCTCCTATTGTGCTGTGATTACAAGAGTGTGACACCACATTCAGTTTGCATGCATCATTTTGATGACTGCAGAATATTAAGTTGTATGATCCTTCTACAGGCTAGTTAACCAATGCTATATTATTTAGATTGTTTCTAAATTTTTGTTCTTGCATAAATGATGAAATAACATCATATTTAAATTTTTTCTAACACTCCAGATTACTTTCCGTGACATATTCTTAAACAAGGCTTACTGGGACAAACAAATTGTTTTGCAGGAAGTTTGTAAACATTTATGCTACTATCAACAGAACATCGGAACACACTGATTTATATATGAGCAGGGACATAGTTATTTATAAGGATATTATTTCTTCTCTCTCTTCCTATGGATTTTAATTATAGATTAATTTGTTGAGGTTAACCTTGGGTGTTGAATTCATGTTCATTTATCATTAATCATCCTTATGTGCAAATTATAATATTTTATATTTAATGCTTAAAAGGGAAGAGGAGAACCATGCGTGGTGGTCTCCACCTGGCAACAAGAAGCCAAGGTAGGAAGATCCTAAGGGAGTCCTGCCTGGGCAGGGAAAGGAGATGTCATCTCAAAAACCAGAAAGGACAATGTGAAGGCTCTGGGTTAAAACAAACAAACGAGATTTGTTAAAGTAACAAAACTC
>NW_004524899.1:645568-646616 GCF_000260255.1 Octodon degus
ATTCTAAGCAGGGCTATGTAAGAGGCTCAATGGCACATCTGCAATATGCAGAGAAAGATTTGCAGAAAGAGTACTGGATATCTGTAACAGGAGCAAGTCTGGAGGAATCTGTGTAACACAGTTTGAAGAACTATCAGTGGCCTCAGCTTTGATGTCTGGACTTCATGCCCTGGGACCTCACAGCCTCTTTTGGGAAGCACAGTCCCAACCAAGAGTATGGTGTCTCTTAGCCTAGCTCCTGCTTAGTAGTAGGGAGCAATAGGTGGGGCATCACTGACCTGTTGTTTTGCTTCAAAGGGTATGCACCAGTTGCTTGGCTAGACCCATTTTCACTGATGAAAGCCAGTTGAGGGGGTAGAGTGTTCCTAGCCAGCTCTGCATATATTAACACACAAAAAAGTAGGGCAAGGTTTGGCCAAAATGGTGACAAGTGTTCTTCTTTCAAGGTGAGCCATTGCAATAATTTCAATAATTTCACTGCAATAATTTCATAGAGGTTGCACCAGTCTATAGCCCCCTCCCAACAGGGAAGAAGGGCTCCGTTTTTCGTTACACTCTCACTAGCATTTGTTATTGGATAATTTCTTGATATCAGACATTCTTTCTGGGGTGAGATGCAATCTTGTTTAGTGGAATATTATTTTCATTTGCATCTCTCAAATGTTAAGCATTTTAAAATATATTTATTTTCCATTTCTACTCTATCTGAGAAGTATCTATTCATTTCAGATGACCGTTCTTGGAAAAAAATTGGGGTAGAGATCTGATTTTTCTTTTTTGAGTTCTTTATATATTTTAAATAGACTGGCAAAAAGTTTTCCCCACCTGGTAGATTGTTCTTTTACTCTGTTGATGGTTTATCTTGCTGTGAGACAACTTTTTAATACAAATAGATCGAAGTCATTGATTCTTTATAATAATTCTTGTGCACTCGGGTTTTGTTTCTAAAATCTTTGTTTACACCAATGTTGTTATGGTTTGTGTCTAGTTGTCCCCCCAAAGCCTCATGCAGTCATGGGGTGAGGACTTCTAGAGTTTGTGTTAACTC
>NW_004524899.1:648768-652510 GCF_000260255.1 Octodon degus
ATTACAATGTAAGGTGGGAAGAGAAGCTAGCTGCTTGAGCTGCTGCTACCCCTCCCTTGTGCTCTTGCTCTTTGCCGCCGCCATGAAAGGTTGCTTTCTGCTCTGTGCTGCTCTGCCTTGGACCCAGCTGAGTATGGACTGAAACCTCCAGTAACTGTGAGCTAAATAAACTTTTCCTTCCTTCATTTTGAGTGTTGGGTATTTGTCCCAGCAACGAGAGAACAGTAACTAAGACAAATGTCTTCAAGAGTTATACCTATTCTATCTTCCAGAAGACTTAGTGTTTCTGTTTTAATATTTAGATCTTTGATTCATTTTGATTTTAATTTAGTGCATGGTGAAAATTATGGGTGCAGCTTAAATCATCAGCATGTGAAAAGCCAATTTCTCAGCCCCATTTATTGTAGAGGTTACCTTTCTTCCAGTGAGAGTGTTTGTTCCTTTTGCCAAAGATAATGTAGCTGAGTGTATTTGGAGTGGTTTATACATATTCTATTTTTTTCCCCATTGATCCTCAGATCTGTTTTTAAAAAATTTTTTTTTCTAGTATTATGCTGTTTTTATCATAGTAGATTTGTAGTATAATTTCAAGTCAGGAATTATGATGCCCCCATGACTTGCTTGCATTTGTTGAATCGCTTCTGTTGTTCTAGGTCTCTTCTGGTTCTAAATGAAATGTAGGATTTTAAAACATTTCTGTGAGATATACTATTGGTATTTTGATTGAGATTGCATTTAAATCTACATAACAATTTTGGAAGTATGACCATTTTCACTATATTGGTTCTTCCTACCCAAGAACAATGGAAATCTTTCCATTTTCTGATATCCTCCTTGATCTCCTTTCTCAGAATACTGTAGTTTTCAATATAGAGGTCTTTCACTTCCTTCATTACATTGATTCCTAAGTACTTTATATTTTAGATGCTATTATGAAAGGTATAGCTTCCTTTCTTTCTTCCAATGAGTTTGTTATTTGTATACAGAAGGGTATTGCTTTTTGAATTTTGTATCTTGCCACTTAGTTGAATTTGTTTATTGAATTTAAAAGTCTTGAGGTAAAGTTTTTGGGGTTCTCTATGTGCAGTATCATGTCATGTGCAAGTAATGATAATTTCACTTCTTCTTATCCTATCTTTACTCCTTTTTTCTTTCTCTGGTCTATTTGTTGTGGCTAATGTTTCCAGAACTATATTGAATAGGAGTGGTGATAGTGGACATCCCTTATCTCATTCCTTATTTTAGAGTGAAAATGTTAAGTTTTTGTCCATTTAGAGGACTTTCTTTTTTTCAAGTCAAGTTTATTGAGTAATTTACGGGCAGAAAAACCTCACTCTTAACGTACATAGTTTTGATTTTGCCATACTTTTTATGGATTACTATTCATGCTTATTTTTCAAGTAAAAAATTAAAGTAGTCTCCTAACTTCAACTTTATTTTTTTATTTTTATTTTTTATTTTTGGTGGAACCGGGGATTGAACTCAGGCCAGGCCCTTGTGCTTGCGAGGGAAGCGCTTATTCCATTGAGCCATCTCCCCGGCCCCCAAGAGTAGTAGCATTATTTCTTCTCTAAATTAGCAGTGAGTCCATTAGGACCTGGACTTTTCTCTTTCTTTCTTTCTTTCTTTCTTTCTTTCTTTCTTTCTTTCTTTCTTTCTTTCTTTCTTTCTCTTTCTTTCTTTCTTTTTTTTTTTTTTTCCGGAACCAGGGATTGAACTCAGATCCTTGTGTCTGCCAGTCAAGTGCTTATCCTACTGAGCCATCTCCCCGGCCCTTCAACTTTAATTTAAGGAAATTTCTCTCTCAATGTAGTAAATTCTTTGAAAATTTGTTGCACAGCTAATGGAGCTGCAAAGCCATCTGTAGACATGGAGATGAGTGTGCGTTAGCCTGAGAGTACAAAGTGCTCCATCTACAGTCATATATTGTTTTGCCTTTCATTGTCATTTGCAGTAGCCTAGGTATATCTTAGTGTTTTTTCTGAAAGCCTCCAGTTCCAGTGAACTCCTAGTTCTGGGCAAGTCAGGATGGATGTTGCTTGACAAGCCTTCCCATGTCTACTTACAGCAGTCCTGCTTCGTGGGATGGCTGCAGCATCTGTGACACCTACTCGTTAGATGGCAGTAATATCATTTGCTCCCATCTTTGCCAGATGTCCTCTGGGGATCAGTGTCATCTAGGGTAAGTATGATGGACTTGATTGTAAGTGCCTTTATAACTCACACATTTGAGACTCAGAGTCTTATATTCTCTGTTGCTGTTGTAAAGCAAAACCAAGTTAATTTTACTGTTTTTATAGTAGAGAATTTAAAATTCTGAGGAATGACTCCTAGGCTCTCTCTTTTTTAGGAGACTTTCTCTCTACCTCTCTACAACCCCTTCACCAAACATCATAAGCAACATGAGCAATGATTCCAGATGTTTCTCTTATTTAGATTTTAGGAGGTTGTCTTTGTGGGCATCATCCTTCTGGATTTTAAATTCTTTGCATGTTTCTACTGTTATTTCTAATGTTTATCCATGGCAGAATCATACCATATAACATTTTCCTACATATTTATTGCAATGTGTTTTATCAAAGTGAAAAAGGGACACAGATCATTTCAAAGTTTTTTTTGTGGAACCAGGGATTGAACTCAGGCCCTTGCACTTGCCAAGGAGGCACTTATTCTACCGAGCCATCTCCCTGGCCCCTCGAAGTATATTTTAAAATGACACAGTCTACAGTTGATTAATGATTACTCATAGTTCTTTCTACCTCCTTATCACTATTGTTTGTCATGTAAAAAAAGGTAGAGGATATCTACCTCTATTCACAACACTAGGCTGGACCATGGGGCTTTCTTTGGCCAGTGAACATAAATGGCAGTAAGATAGGTCTGAGTGTAGAGCTTAAGGATCATCACATATTATATGTATCATTCTAATGTTTATACCATTTCTATAAGAACATACCTTGAGTAGTCAATTGGTCTAAGACAGATGTAAGACTTACATTTAAATATGGAAGTCAGCCCAGATGAGCCTAAACAGCCAATTCCCAACTGTTTTGCAGGATGTGAGCTGTATTAGATGTTGCTTTAGGGTGCCTGCCCATTAGCTCAGTTGTTTAAGTGTCTGCTTAAACAAAGTAGTCAGCCTCACAGAGCTGTGGTTCGATACCCAGATACTCAAGCCAATCCAGACCAGCTCTGGAGGCAATCTGAGGCCATCAAAAACAAAAACAAAAACCTTCTGCAGATGTTGCTTTACATCACTAAATTTGAGGTGGATTATTGCCTACCATTTCTGTGGTTATGTTGACTGGCTCGCAATGTCATTAATAAACTTGAAAATTCAGAAAATAGAAATAGTTTTTCTAGAAAAATATTTTTATAAATTAGGCCCAAGAAGAAGTAGAAAATGTGAACAGAATAATATTCATAAAAGACAAATTAATTAAAAGTGGTAGAATAAGACTGTCAGCTGCATAATGAGACCCTGTATCAAATACATAATAAAAAAATAACCCCTCCAAACTGTCTTGCTTTAATTATAAGTTTTCTTTTTAACATTACATATAGGCTATACTACAGATTTAAAAACTTTTTATAAGTCTTTGGTCTTCTTTTGATTCTTATAAAGGTTGATTGCCTGTTTTCCTTTTTTGGCTTAGTGGTTTATGGTTGTTAAACCATGTTTTAAAATTTCTCTCTCTCTCTCTCTCTCTCTCTCTCTCTCTCTCTCTCTCTCTCTCTCTCT
>NW_004524899.1:652610-660250 GCF_000260255.1 Octodon degus
CATTGCCAAGACAAATACCTGACACTCAAAATGAAAGAAGGAAAGTTTTATTTAGCTCACAGTTATTGGAGGTTTTAGTCCATATTCAGCTGGCTCCAAGGCAGAGTAGAACATGGCAGAAAGTAACATTTCATAGCTGTGGCAAAGAGCAAGAGAACAAAGGGAAGAGTAGCAGCAACAACAGCTACAGAGAACAAGCCTATCTCCTTTAAGTTGCATTCAGACTATATGCCCCAGGCTGGGTGTTGTATTCACACCCATAATCCCAGCAGCACTCACACCCATAATCCCAGTGGATCATGAGTCGATCACAAACTTTAGAAGTCCACCCCAGACTGCGTGAGGCTTTGGCGGGATAACTAGACACAAATCATAACTCTGTGTGTGTGTGTGTGTGTGTGTGTGTGTGTGTGTGCTTATGTGCTTATGTGCAGGTAGACATTCTTGAAATTTTATTTGGTGTAGAAAAGCTTTAATATGGAGCCAGGGAGATGGCTCAGTAGAATAAGCACTTCCCTGGCAAAGCGCAAGGGCCTGAGTTCAATCCCCAGTTCTGGAAAAAAAAAAGCTTTAATATTTTACAAACAGTTATTAATGTTTAGAATATGATCTGAAAATATCGGAGTTTGCACAGTCACTTAATTTTAACATTCTATTTGAATAATGACATGCCTAGTTGTGGCCTCTAAATGGGTACACTGTATGACAATTTCATATTTGAGTCACCTTATCCAAGAGATATATTACATCCCAAACTGTTCAGATCAACTGTAACTGATTTTTAGACTTTACTTGGTGATATTGATTACTTTACCCAGCTCTTCAGCTAACTACTCATAATTAAGCTTCTCCTTTTGACCTTCTCAAGTGGGACCCAGCCCCCACTTTTCCAGGCATACTTACACTGAGGCTAAAATTGCCTTTAATAAAGTTAATCTGGCTCTCCCTAAAACTTAAAATTACAAAATCAAAAGGGGTAATCAATCCCTCCTCCCTCATTTGGCAGTGTATACTATTCTAATTCGATCAAGTAAAGCTAAAAAAGCTAATTTAGGGTCAAGGATATGCTTGTGTTTTGTGAGAGCAAGCTGGTCAGCTCTCTCATGAACTCAGATCTAGAGAAATTGGTTCCACTTTTAGGGGAAAATGTCTACTGGTGTGCAGTCCTGTGATGGTGATGTCTTGACTGGAAGAGGCAGTGAATCCACTACAACCAACAGATGGGGCTGGACTCAACATGGAGCCAGTTAAAGGAATTAACTCAAAATGCCTGGGACATGGTAGCCAAAATGGGAATCAAAGGTCTGAGTAGGTGAGATAACATATAAAGATAAGTGAACTACAAGTTACCAGTATTGTTAAGACAGAAAATATATATTCATTACAGATAAAAGATTTTGTTCTTTCCAAATTCTTCTGATAAAAGATCTCTGCTAGTTGCTGACTGACAAAATGTGACTAGTCTATTTATACTTATAAATACCTAAAATTGTAAAAGAGTTACTATGCCTTAATTTAATCAAGAATATATTTGAGTGTACTCTGATTTTGTAAGATGTTTGTTCAACCTATTAAGCTGTGTACTTGTTTGTTTGTCTGTTTATCTAGTCCATGAATAGGTATTCCTTTTTATTTGAGCCCAACAATTTTTTTCTCTTTTCTTGTTTCTTTTCTTTCTTTTTTTTTTTTTTTCATTTTTGAGTCATTTGTTCATAATACAGTTTGGGTTATAGACTTAAAAGCATTGCTTCCACCTGGGTTACCAGCTGGTATGAATGATGTCAAAATCATTTTTCTCACAGGTCATCAAAAAATTAAGATAATTAAACAAAAATTCCTTAGAATGTAGAGACATTATTGGACAGGACTCCAACTGGTGAATAGAGAAGTGGCCAACCTTTATTCCTTAATAAAGAACTCCCAGTGATCTCCATAGTATTATGGGAGACACCCCAAATAATTTGGTCATGGTCAAAAGGTAAAGTTTTCTAAGAAAAACACAATAAAGTTTTCTCAACAAACAAAAAACAACAACAAGGGTTGCTTATGTTGGTAAAACTTTTCTTTCAGATTTAGACCTCTGCCTTTGACAAAATACTTGTGTTGGCTATCTCACTAAAGGACATCACATTAAGTAAAATCTTATATATTAGAAATGATTGATTAAAATGTTTCTGTCATGTCAAATGAAAAATTAGGCAGATTATACAATCTCATCATGGTTGTCAGGCTTCAATAGTTTTGCTTTCTAAATATCTGTGTAAAAATATTGTAACTGTTGTCTCTTAACATTCTGTAAGGATTTAAATATTAGAATATACATGATTATTGCAAAGTGACTGTTTCAGTTACTCTTCTCTCATTGCTGGTACAATTATCTGACACTCAAAATGAGGGAAGGAAAGGTTAATTTAGCTCATAGTTACTGGAGGTTTCAGCCCATGCTCAGCTGGCTCCAAGGCAGAGCAGCACATGGCAGACAGCAACCTTGATACTCTTTGGCAGTGGCAAAGAGCAGAGAGCAAAGGGAGTAGCAGCAGCTTAGGCAGCTAGCTAGAAATTCATTCCTCCTTACATTGTAATGCAAATTACCTGCTCCAGGGCAGGTGCTAACTCCAGAAGCTGCCCCATGACTTCATGAGGCTGTGGGGGGACACCTATATACCAACCATAACAATGACAGTTCCATTTTATGTTCCAAGTTGTTTGATATTCAAATAAGATAGTAATATTAAGCTTGCTGCCTCCATTACAATGTATTATAGTTAGCCTTTTCTTCTGAATGTTCAACAACTGAGGTTTGGAGACCAAAAGTTAAAAAGATAGTTGGGCTAAGAGGATAGCCAATATCTTGGCCCTAATCCTCTGAGGTCAATGAGGACCCATAAGAGAACCTCTGTTTCAACATGCTATCATTCAGTTGAGTCCCTCACGTTCTTATCAAGGAGACTGTGAGACCACAGAGGAAAGTGATTCAACAGTTTGTAGTGTGCCTAAGGAGGGTCACCAGGAGAAAAAAAAATCTCCCAAGCTTTCACATAAAGCAACCTGGTCAAGCAATGGCCGTGGATCATTCAAATGGATGACACTGACAGAAAATAAGAGGTGCTCTACTTGGTTCCAAGGTAAATCCTGAAGATGCTTAACTGACCTTGATAGCAAAAAGTTGATTAACATAGGTCTTGCCTTAACTTGGCCTTAAACATCCAGCAGAAAAGTATAAACACAAGCTGTGTAAAACAATGCCACACTAATACATTACCTATAAAAGCTCAAATCACTAAAAATTTCTGACAATCACTAGCTATACTGACTACTGTTATGGATGAATGGACTATATAGGGTTAATTTGATGAGCACTGGTACCCAAAATATTTGGACTGGGAATCTTTAGCTTAAGTGAGTAAGTTCACTCAGAATGTAAAGGCTTCAAGAATGAGAAGGTCTTCTACAGAGTTCTCCAAACAGGTCCTCCAACCACTACTGACCACCCATTGCGTATAACTACAAAACAGAAAAAGGCAAGATGTAGGGAGTAGCTAAAGCTGGAAATTAATCACATGTGCAGGGCCAAGACAAAGCCAGCTCTGAGAACAGAGAGAGATTCTCAAGCCATATTAACCAGCTGTTCCAGCTTGCAAACAGGTTGCTAGGCTAAGAGGCTGAAATGAACATCAACCTTCTGGGTGTATAAATAAATGTTCTGCAGTCCTTGGGCAGTTCCTTTCCTCCCATCAGGAGAGGGAAGTCTCTACCTGACCTCAGCTTTTCTTTCTTATCTTTATTTCTTTATCCTCAAGTTTAAATTTTGCATGATTTCTCTTATATGAGAAACCCAAAGTATAAGTAAAGAGCAAAATAAAAAATAGATAATAGGATACAAGAAATACAAATGGGAAGGGTACAGGAAATAGAGGTAAGAGGAAGGAAAGGAGAATGAGAAGTAAAAAGAATTAACATGCATGAAGTACACTTTCTAACTCCCCATGACAAATGTAGTTGACATGTGCTACAAACATGTACTAACAAAAATAATTATTTTTTATTTATTAATATCATTATGTTCTGTCTTTCTGGAATAGCATGTTCCACTGCATCTTCAAATAACAGTATATTTACATTTTTTACAAACTCTAATGGAACATGAAATAAATGACCCACTATTCATTTTTAGATGAGCTAGTTTGCCTTTGGTGACCACACTAGAACAGAAAAGAAAACAACAGAAACCAATGACCATGGGCCAGAGAGATAGCTCAGAGGCATAAACACCTACTTTGCAAGCACAAGGTCCAGAGTTTGGTCTCCAGCCACACATGCCATGTGGTCTTGGCTTGGATGCCCAGGTGTGCCACCTTGGCCCCAGATGTGGGTGCCCACTGTGTGCCCCCAGAACCAGGCATAGTGGTACATGCCTGTAATCCCAGCAGTTGGAAAGTTGAGCCAGGAGGATCTCTGTGAGTTTGAAATGAGCCTATGGGCTACAAAAAAAGTGAGCGTAACTCCAGCCCAAACTGAATACTGAGACCCTGTCTCAAATAAAAACAAAACAAAAAACAATGACCAAGTTTAATGTTGTGGTCATGTTTCATTGTGTTAGCTTGCTGGGTTTGGGTGCTGCCCGAGTGATCAGCAGAGCCCACCTCTGAGTGCCTCTGGGTGAGTCATGAGCATCACCCTGGGCACTGCGGTGTATCTGATCTCTTGCCCGTCCACTCTGGCTGCGCTGACATTAGCAGCTTTGCTTCTGCATCTTCTTTCTGACTGGAAACCCATCAACTGTAGACTGAATTTTCTGAAACTGTCAGCCAAACCAACCTCTCTTTTTTTAGTTATAGGCATTAGGGACTTTGTTATAATGATGGGAAACCTGACTAATAGGCAGAAAAAAAATTGAAATTACATAGTAACAAGTCACATCCACAAGCAATGGAAAAAAAACCACCACAGCAAATGCAAGGACAGTGCTTTTCTTTGAGGAAGACATCACAAGTAGTACAGGAAACTGATAAACCATGGAAAATATGTTCAATAAACTTAATACCTAAGCAGTTAGTATCCACAGTTTAATTTTTAAAAAAACCTTTGTACTCACAGTACAAAAAAACACTACCCCAATAAAATGTGCATAAAAAATAAACATTTTCACAGCAGAAAGAACACAAATAAATAATAAATATAAGAAAATAGTCAACCTTATTAGTAATCAAGAAAATACTTGTTTAATAAAGTAGATTTTTTCAGCTGTGATGGTACATAACCATTATCTGAGAATTTTGGAGGCAGAATCAAGAGGATCATATGTTCAAGGTCAGCCTGGGCTTCACAGTTTTAACTGCATAGTGAAAACTTGTCTAAGAATACAAGGTAGCTAATGCAGGATGATCTGAAGTTTGGGTTCAGCCTGGGCAACCCAGTGACTTAGTAAGAGTTTGTCTCAAAATGAAAATTAAAAAATGATTTGGAATTTAGCTTAGTGCAAAGGCCCTGGGTTCAATTCCCAGTATCATAGCAAATAAATAAACAAAAGATGTTATTCCATGTCATAATATTGCTTAAAACTAATAAATCTGGTAACACTGGAGAGATGTAGAACATAAACTTTTATTTGAAATTGGTGGGATATGATTGTCTCAAATTCTCAGAAAGCAATTTGCCCAGGCTTAGTAAATGAATTGGCACATGCCCTGTGAAGTCTGGTTCATCTCCAGGTATACACAGAGTAATACTAAGATGTTAACTGGTAAAGCATTGAAACCCTCAAGGAAAATGGGACATCGTTTATGTTTTATATGAATGTAAATATCACAAAAATATTTTCTAGCTAGCCCACTTTGCTGAGAGATGCCTTATCATAATTAGTAGTCACATATTTGGAAAAGATGCACTGAAGATGTTCCTTAAAGCATAATTTATATTAGAAAAAAATCAGAAATCTAATGTTAACCAGTAAGAGTATAATTAAATAAATGAGAACAAATACAGTTAAAGGAACTGTTAAATTTGGGTGAATAGATCTTCAAGACATGTGGTTGGAGGACAAAATAGGTGTATTATGTTTCTTCTTGATATAAAGTACACGATTAAAAACTCCTAGGTTTTCTTTTTCTTATGTATTTGGTACAGGGTCTCACTACGCAGCTCAGACTTGTAGTGATCCTCCTGTTTTCAGCCTCTCCAGCGCTGGGATTATAGATGTTCTCCACCATGCCCAATCTTGGTGGCTGGCCCATGTGCCAGGGGGGTGGGGCCGACGTGGCATGTGGTGCTGGATAATAATATTTTAAAAGACAGCAATGTATTATTTTATTTATGTTATATGGTACTTAATGAAACTATGGGAAAAGTTACTACTTAGCAGAGCAGAGAAAGAGCTGAGCTTATACATAACATAAGGTTTAAGAAAAGAGATGTTTGAAAAAAAAAAGGGGGGGATGTTTGGAAGATGTCACCAGCAATCTGGACCCTGATACCAGTAGGATTTGATGACCGCTCCTTGATTCTGTTTTCATGAAAGGATTCTGGGAAAGCGCAAGAGTTATACAGAACACAGGAAGGTTTTTAAAGCCGCAACAGAAGGCAGCTGTGCGGAATGGGCATCTGGGTATATCTTATGCACAGGGAGTCAGTGCTGGGCTTTGGGGAGCAATGGTGATGACCTCTGTTTTGTCTACATGTTGTAACTACTTATCACCATTTTCTTTAGAGGCTACTTTTTTTTTTTTTGTATTTTAGGGAAGGGGCTACAGAACTTGTTCAGGGTCTCACTACTAGATCGGACTTGTAGTGATCTGCCTGTGTGCAGCCTCCCAAGAGCTGGGGTTACAGACGCGCACCACCACGCCCATCCTCAGTTGCCATCTCAGCATACCCCGGGGGCAGGGCCAGAGTGACAGGCTTGGGGATTGAACCCCAGCCCCTGAGTCTGCTTGCAGGCGCTTTAATCTGCTGAGCTATTTAACTGGCCCTTAGAAGCTACTTTGGTATGTTGGTTGCAAAATGTCTTTTATTCTGTTCACCCAGTCAGTGTTCCCTTTGAAGCTTACTATTATTGCAGGGGCTTGAGTTATATGAGCAATTTATGAGAGAAAAAAATCAACTCTTGGCACATATGTGTGCATCTTCAAATAAAATGTTGCTTTTACTCCCTCGCTGAAAATAGTGGATCATAGGTCATGCAGTCAGGAACTCAGTATCTTCTTCTGAAAAATAAACAGACCTAAAATTTCAAACCACAAGTCATGTAACTGTAAAATATTTACAGTGTGGATGGGGATATATTTTTGGAACTGATTATAACTGGCAAAGCATGTGCCTTGATCCACTTGTTTTCCTTCAGGCCTGCTAATGTCTAACTGCCTGCCTAACAATCTTTCTCTATATAAAATATTTTAAGTTTCTTTGTATAAAGTAGAATAATAAGATATGAAATATTGGGGAACATATATAGCATTTATGATAGCTATTTTATCATTTTATATAAAATAATTTAAAAGGATGACATAATATCCTAAAGATGATTGTCTTAGTTACTTTTTACTCGTTGCTGGGACAAATACCCGACATTCAAAATGAAGGAAGGAAAGGTTTATTCAGCTCACAGTTACTGGAGGTTTCAGTCCATACTCAGCTGGGTCCAA
>NW_004524899.1:662385-665554 GCF_000260255.1 Octodon degus
CCAGTACTTACCCACCTATGAGTAATCCCAGCAGTACTAAGACCCATAATCCCAGCCTTGGATCACACATAATCCCAGTGGATCATGAGTTAACACAAACTCTAGAAGTCCTCACCCCATGACTGCATGAGGCTTTGGGGGGACAACTAGACACAAACCATAACAATGATTGAATGAAGAAGTAAATAATTCATTAGGAAAGAATTACTATTCTCAATCTTATTCTTGTTTTGCTGTTCTTATGATTATTATTATTTCATCAAATACTATGTGATTACTCTTCCAAGTGTATATTGTTATTGAATCTCCACAAGATTTGCTAATATTTCTTCCATTTTAAAGATGAAGACATTGAGGTACAGATTTTTGAAGTAACGTCCAAAGTCATGTAGCTAAGTGGTGGGGCTAGGGCAAAATTACAGGTGGAAATTCCAGAGCTGGTGTCCTAGCCATTTTGTCCTCCATTTCCCATAGTAATAGATAATGTTAGCTGTATTTTTTAAGAAGCCTTATATGATGGCATATATGGATTATTTTTAACTAATTAATTTATTAATTAATTAGAAAGGTCTCAATGTTTTCAAAGGAGATCAGCTAGTCTCCCAGAGGGGTCTGCGCAATTTATTGAGAATTAAATACTCTGCCTATATACTGGCCAACTGTTTTCTTAGCACAGCCATTGTCTTAAGTAAGTAAACTGTATACACACTTATCTTTTTCATTTCATATTCTTTGTTTCGTGAATGTCATCTGTCTTAAGTAATATTGTTACATATAGTCAAATACTTGATGTTCTATGAAACTCAGCAATTGTTATCAATGAAGAGATACCAGTTGACAATATCCCTGGTAAATAGAAGTTTTCTTTTTTCTTTCTTTTTATAGAATTTTTTTTTCTTTTTCTTTTTTAGACAGTGATAGCAGCATTAAAGAATTTATTGAGGTGTTATTCAAGTATAAAATTGATGCAGTATAATGAACAATATAGTGATTTTTAGTAAATACACAGAGTGGTAGAACCATCACCTCAGTCCAATTTAGGAATAATCCCATCACCCTCCCAAAAGTCCCTGAGTATATTTTTAGTCACTACCTATTTCCACCTCCAGTTCCAGGAAGTCACTAATCTACTTTCTAGCCTATTCTTTTTAAGGTTCATCCATATATTAACATTATTAATTCTTGATTCTATTTTATATAACACCTCTTTGGATGGCAGCATTACTGTGACACTTCTTTGGGCAAATCCCTCCATCTTTCTGAGACTTATTTATAGAATGAAGGTAACAATCTGTCCTCAGATGACTATTCTGCACAGTAGCTGGATTGTGACAGCAAAGAGGAGGGCCTCAAATCCAGCCTTTCTGTCTACTTTTCCCAGAAACTTTTCTTTTTCTCACCACCTTTATACTGTAAAATGTGTCTTACACTGCAATCCGGTCTTCACGTAAAGCTTGAAATAAGAACTCACGTAGCAAGCGATATCAGGAAAGGAATTCTGCCAAAGGGAATCACATCCTTCATTAATGGAGCCCAGATGGCAAGGAACTAAAGGGATTTCCTTCAATTATATCACTGTTATTTTTTATAAAGAACATTAAACTACATTTAATTTCTAAAGAAGAAAAATGTGTCAAATTCTACCTCAGACTGTTTTACAGAGTTATACTTACATTTGAAAGGATCTAAGGAACACCATATTTTCTCACTAATTCCTATAAAACTGACCCTATTAGAACCTACCCTCAGATAATAGGCAGGAAAGTAGTAAAGGGCTACAAAGCTGGAAGTAAAAAGAGTCCACCCCTTAGAGAGCGGGTAGAGTTTGCAAATCGTCAAAAATCAACTTTTGGCGAATAGCTTCACTAGTTCTTCTCTAGTCCTTGAGAGGAACTGAATGTCCGATGAGGGCAAAAGAAACCAAACTTTTTGTTCATTTCTCCAGTCCACCTTATCTGCTTAGAATGTGTTCTCGTTTTGAAATCAACTTAAGGGGATTGGGATGGAGCACCATCCTAGAATCTTAGACACAAATATTATGAAGATGCTATGCCAAAGCCCTGAGTGTAAAATTTCCTCTCTTGAGTAACTTTTCTTCTGAGTCATTGTTTCTCCATACTTTGTAATCCATCATTCCTCCCTTTTATGTTTCTCATTGTTTTTTCGCCACTTGTTCAGGCTTTATCACAGCATTTCTTGAAGGACTTCCCAGGTTCACTTCCTTTTAAGTACCGCATAAAAGAAAAGGCTAGAGCTTCTCAATAGTCCTACTAAAATAAGTTCATAACACTTCATTTATCCTTCACTTGGTATAAATTAGAAAGATGCGTCTTTTTATGATATAAAATGCCTATTGTCTAAGTAAGTTCATTGACAGGCAATACACCGCTTTCCAATCTTCATATACCAGCAATAACTACTATATATATGTATTACGGCATAAGGATAGCAAAGAGAGATTGGGTACAGTTCCCACAAGTGATCAATCTGCAACGTTATCAGTTGAACCTGACTAATCTGCCTTCTATTATAGTAAAGTTATATTGACCCAAGTAAACAGGTAAAGGTTATCTTGTGTCTGAGCCAAGAAATTACTCAAATTTGAGGATTCCTATGTTGTTATAAGTACTTCACCTACAAACAGCAATTGTTAACTAAACCCTGGCTAACTTTTCAGTAGAGAAGTTTTCACTTACTCTGTTATCACCTTGCATGGAGTAATTGTGATTAAAATGAACATATATTATGGGAGGACAAAAAGTTTAAGTTTACCTAGATTTATAAGTTTCCTCAACCTGTAAAACAATTTAACTTACTTTAAAACTTCCCTTTTGTATCACTACAGTGAAAAGAGTAACTCACATCCTAGACTTTATTTTAGGGCTATAAGGTGGTATCCTAAGAATTTTTCTCATGATACAAATAGTTCAGTAAATCTGGGATTTAGCGACATTTTTCCTCTCCATAGCACAGATCCTATATTGGATAGCAGATGACCAAATAATCACGAGGCACATGATTTACCTTCACTTTGATACTCAAACAGCCCCCTCAAATCTTAAACACTAAATTCCAATTTGCAGCCACATATTGGAAATTAATTAAAGAAAAATATCAATTAATGACGAAAATCTCCCGTGTGTGTGTGTGTGTGTGTGTGTGTGTGTGT
>NW_004524899.1:666179-667398 GCF_000260255.1 Octodon degus
GAAGCGCGGGCTGCGCCGCGCAGCATCGCTTCCACTAGCAGCGAGGAAGGGGCGCGATCAAGTTCTGCTCAGCAGCATTGCGGGCCGGGTCCTGGGAGTTGGGCGCTGTCGCGGACGCGCCGCGCTGTCCTCTCGGCATGGATCGCGCGGCTGAGCGAGGAGGAACGCGCAGCCCTGCGGGGCCGAGTTTCCATTCAGATGTGGAGCAGCTCTCCAAGCCTGCGCTGCAAGGTGGGGGGCGGGAGGGGGTGTCGCTCTGGCTTCGCCGTCTCCCTGCAGCGGCGCTCAGTTCATCTTTTCCCTCTCTCCACAGTCGCCAGGCCTGGAAGCCATAGAAGTTTTCTTGATGTCAAAAGAGTGAAAGTTCTGTAAGTGACCTACTAATTGTGATTCTCAGTGGTCTAAATTGATGGCTCCATTCCTTTTCTTTCTCTACTGGTGGCCTTTTCTATATCCAGCACAAGTTTGGAGCCACTGTTAATTTCAATTCATTTCAGTATGGAAGGGTTCTCTGGCATCACGTACAGTTTCCAGCTGTTGTTTCTCCTGAGGTATATAAAAGTGAGTTGTGTTTCACATTGACCTTGAAGATATTCAGGTCCAAATTTTTCGTCTGGAATCTCATGTTTCCAGGAATTAGGCACCAATTTTCTTTTCTACTTTTTCCCCCCAACCATTCTGGACAATTCTCATGGGATTGTCAGCCTGTTCTTATCTATATTTTTTGTTCATAATTGGTTCATCTGTTCATTCATGGATTGAGTATTGTTAAACTACAGATTGGAAGTTCTGGGCTGATGTGAACAAAATATATGAATTGTCTTGTTCTTTTATGAAACACAATTAATTACATTTCTTCCTCTAAAACTCTGAAATACTTTATGCCTGTTCTGGTATGGCTTTTTCATACAGTATTATAGTCAACTAGTCAAACATACTATAAGTCTCTAGTACTAGGTTTAATTTGTGGCATATATGTTTTATGAATGCATACTCTAGAGAAACATGACATCTACACATATGGCACACATACAATACTATCAAAAAAAGTTAGGGTTAGGAGCCTAATGAGCTTTTTTAGACAGTAAGTATGACAGCAATATTCCTTGCAATTTGCTGAGTTCACACACCTATAATATTCAAATAACGGAACTTAATAAAAAAGGGTATACAGATGAATGTCCATTTTGTATCTGTGTATTCAGGGTGGTTAGGATAG
>NW_004524899.1:668398-669458 GCF_000260255.1 Octodon degus
CTTGGGAGGCTGAAAATAGGAGGATCACTATGAGTTCGAGCTGTGTAATGAGACCCTGTAACAAAGAAATACATTAAAACAACAACAACAAAAAACTAAAGGACTCAATAAACAGAGTAAGGTATGGGAATAGGTTTGAAGCCTCAGCCTTGTAATGGAGAATCTCTGGCACTCACACCCAGGAGAGCACACATTGACCTCTCTGCAATGATGTCATGAGTCGTATTTTCTAAACTGAAACCTCAGCATCAGGTTTAATTGCAGTGTTGGTACTTTGTGATACATAAGTGAACTTTGCATTGAAGTTTCAGTTCTTGGTCTCTAATGGTTCATTATCCCTCTCCAGAAGGACTACCCTTGAGGGAAGCCTACACATGCAGTACTCCATGCTTTTCATGAATACTTCATGGCATGAGCATGATTGAAGCACTGGCTAACACTGAGTGGGAAACCTAGCAAGGCCTGTCCGTGTTGCTGGTCTCTCTGCACCGTTCTTTCCTGTGGGCATGGGGTGGGACATCTTCAGTAATGGAGATCTTATCATCAGACAACTTCTTTATGGTCAATTGGAAAATTCTTTAGAGTCGAGTCCAAGTCAGAAAAGCAGGGGAAAATCATATTTGGTTTCTATGTCCTTCTATGTCCTGCCTTGGGGAAGAGAAATTATTTTTTGGTCTGCTTTGGGGAGATGAACATGAAAAAGGAGAGAGAGAGAGAGAGAGAGAGAGAGAGAGAGAGAGAGAGAGACAGACAGACAGACAGACAGACAGACAGAGACACACACAGAGAGGGAGAATTAGGAAGAAGCAAAAGTATAAGAAAAAGGCGAGGAAAAGAGAAAAGAGATGACAAAAGACAAGAGGAGACAAAGGTTGTTCTCTGAGGGCAGAGAGCCCCAACATCATTCTAGTAATTTAGGAACTATCAAAGACTAGGGAGATGAGTCAGATTTTTCATTCTGTGACAAAATGCCTCAGAAGAACAATTTTATTTTTATTTTTTTATTTTTGGAGGAACTGGGGTTTGAATTCAGGCCCTTGTGCTTGCCAGGCAAGTGCTT
>NW_004524899.1:690202-691559 GCF_000260255.1 Octodon degus
CTTTAGTGTGCTGAGCTACTTGGCTGGCTTTTTTTTTTTTTAAAACACTAAACTTCAATTAAAAGACATGAATTTACAGCCTAGATCAAATATGAACAGTCTATTGTATTCAAGATACACATTTAACCCAAAAAGAAATTCATAGACTAAAAATCAAGGGATGAAAACAATAGTCCATGTACCAGGACCCCAAAAGCAAGTAATCTTATTTTCAGACACAGTGGGCTTCAAGCTAAAACTGATCAGAAGAGGCAAAGATGACTACACATTAAATTCCAGGGTATTAACCTAACAATAGAAGATAAAGTCTTGCATAATGGAAAATACAATAATATGAAAATGGAGATTGAAAAGAATGTTAAACAATAGAAAGATGTCTCCCGCTCCTGCATAGACAGAACCAATAGTGTCCAAATGGCCATATTTCAAAAACTGATAAATTTATTTAATAAAGTCCTAGTTAAAATGACAAAAATGTTTCTTACAGAACTAGAAAACACTATCCTTCAATTATATGGAGCTAGTAGGGTCCCAAGGTAGTAAAATTGTAGGCAACAGCAACAACAACAACAAAAACAAAACATGGGGCAACATAATTCTGGATGTGAAGTTCTACAATAAAGTCACAGTGAAAAACCACCAACAAAACAAAATAGTAAGATGGGCATTAAACAAGATGTATATCAATGGAACAGAATAGAGCATGAAACACTCAGGCACATTAAACCACCTAACCTTTGAAAAAATAGCCAAATGCAGTCATTGAAGGAAAGATAACTTCTCTAACAAATGGTGCTGGGAAAACCTGTTACACATACACACAGAAGATTGAATCAGACTCATGTGTATCACCATGCAACACAATAAAATAAAAGTGAATGAAGACATAGATATTAAAATAGAAACAATCTACTGGAAGATAAGTCAAACCCTTACAGACATAAGCAGATGTCTTTTGTGTGAAAAGTCTTTATGAAAGGACTTTCTAAACAGAATCCCAGTTATATCAGAACGAGCATCAAGAATCAACAAATGAAATTATAAAAAAAAACATTTACTTGAGAGACAGTATAGCAGTAATTGATATGACATTAGAAGCAGTACGTATTCAGAAGACCAGAATGACGGGCATTCCAAGCATGGCCCTCGTATTACACATCGCTATCCTCGGTGCAGTTGCTTAGTTCATAAGTATCAGCACATGTAGTTAAGTCAGGGTGAGAATCCTACCAATTAATTGCTAGTTTCAAAAAGCTGCTGAAGATTTTCAGGATCATTGCCTTAACCATCTTGTGCATATAAATGTCCTGGCCCTCTCTTCATTGTTTAATCCTTAAGTTCTCACTTTCCTTTTAAT
>NW_004524899.1:692455-693524 GCF_000260255.1 Octodon degus
TTTTCATTGAATTGTAGACATTGTTGAATTTCTTTTTTAATTTCATCTGTGACCCATTGGTTGCTGAGTAAGGTGTTGTTTAATTTTCATTTATTTAGGTTTTTTTTTTTTCTGGTTTCTTTTTCATGTATTTCCAGTTTTATTGCACTGTGGTCAGATAATAAGCATGGAATAATTTCTGTTTTCTTGCATAAACTTAAGCATGATTTATGGACTAGTGTGTGGCCTATTTTAGAAAATGACCCACGTGCAGCTGTAAAAAATTTGGTGGTTGGTTGGAACACTCTGTATATGTCCACTAAGTCTATTTGTTCCAAGCTCTGGTTCATTTCTGCTACTTCTTTGTTAGTTTTTTGTCTTTTGACCTATCTTTTTGAGAGAAGGGGGTGTTAATGTATCCTGTTAATATTGTGGTATTGGATCATAGATTTTTCATGTAAATTAAGATTTGTCTTATATAGTTTGGTGCTTCTGTGTTTGGTGCATACATATTTATGTGTGTTACATATTTCTCTTGAATTTTTCCCCTGAGCAGTATATGTGGCCTTTATTTGATTGGATCATTCTTGGTTAGAAGTTGAGACTGTCTGAGAGCAGCATTGCTACCCTTGCTTTTTTTTTTTTGATGTGCTGGGTCATGTAGCATTGTTTTCCATCCTTTGACTTTCAGCCTATGACTTTCTTTATAAGTTAAGTGTTTTTCTTGCATACGGAACATTGCTAGATTTTGTTTCCTAATCCACTCTGCCCGTCAATTTCTTTTAATTGGTGAATTGAATCCATTTACGTTGATGGTTATAATGGAGATGTACTGACTTATAATCAACATTTTATTTTCTTGCTGTTGTTTACTCCCTTTTCTACTGTATTAAATTATTTGCCCTATTTAGTGGGTTCCTTGTGTTGTCATTCATGGAATTCTGAGCATTTTGGTCCCTCTCTAGAACATCTTTTTTTTTTTTTTTTTCAGAATCAGGGATTGAACTCAGATTGTTATGCTTGCCAGGGAAGCGCTTTTTCTACTGAGCCATCTCCCTTTAGAACATCTTTTAGTGGTCTGTGTAGGGTT